>NC_086360.1:6263725-6428725 GCF_036324505.1 Eleginops maclovinus | reverse complement strand
CGACACAACAACCCATCCTAATCAGTCTTTGGAATAATCACTATGAAGCTCCCAAAATAATTAGTAATAAAGAAAAAGAAATAGGCAGAATTGCTATGAATTCCCACATGGGCACACACACAGACACACACACTATGAACACTAGAAAGTTTCTATTGGATGTAGACAAGAAGATTTCTATAGGCAGCACGCACAGATATACACTCGTACACACGGACACAACTCCCCAGATACAGACAGAGGAATACACACCACATATATTCACACATTCAAACACATATTCTTGTCTTATGGTGGCAAAGACATTGTTTGATGTTCTCAGGACACAGCATCACACACACTCAACGCCTAGTTGATTTGGTCTGAACATTTTTTTTTGGTTTTTCCTCCCATAAACCACACACACACATTTTTATACCCTAACAAAGATACCATTTGATCCTAAAAGAAAATGCAAAAAAAAATGGAAGCGGCAGTAAACCTTCAGGAGGAAGCAGGCTCTTATTTTTATGAGCTGCACCATCTGGAGTTTTGGGGGATTTGAGGGAGAGTAGGTGTGAGATTGCGGTGAGGGGGGGTATAAATGGAGGTGTGGGGGGCACAACACTAATACAGAAGCTTTCAGCTGAAGGGGGTCAATGGCTGGGTGGAGGTGATTTATTTTTTACCATTGGTGGTTGAAGGAGATGGAAATGAATAAAATCTATTTATTTTGATGCAAAGATTCTGGTTGTATCTCAGTGGGTTTTCTTATGATACAATGACGTCTTTCAACAAAAGCAAACATTGTTCTGGAGTAGGATAAATTGGTTTGAACAATTTAAATGATTTGAATATTAAAAGGCTTTATTGTCATATGCTCAATAGCTATATTGTAGCTTTGGCAATACAAATCTTAAAGAGGATATATTACGCAAATGTTCAGCTTCATATTGGTATTTTGTGACTCTACTGTGAAATGTTAGCTTGAATTTAATGTTCGGAAAAGGTCTTTATTTTTCTCTTTTCATCTCGTTTCTAAAACCAGAGCCTAGACTGCTCTTATTAGTTGGCTGGCCAGCTCTGGTGTGATTGGTCACTATGTTACGGAAGTGAACGAGGGAGTCCAATGAGGTGTTTCAGGCAGGTAACATAATGTAACATCCATAACATATTGACATCACAATGTAACATTTGCGCTTCTGTTGGCTAGCGCTCCAACACATTGTACGCGATGGCTAAGGGGCTGGACATCTCTAAGCGGTTGACTGATCATAACAGAGCCAGCCAGCTAACCAATCAGAGCAGACTGGGTTCTGGTTTCAGACAGAGGGTGAAAAGAGGTGCTGCAGCACAGGCAGTATGAGAACAATAAAGAACTTTTTTGAAAATGAAAGCATGGAGACATGTCACAGTAGAGACACTAAATATAAAATGTACCCTGAACAATAGCATAATGGGGGCCTTTTAAGAACTAATGAGCACACACAGGCGCATTATACTCTAAAAATAAATTAGCACCTAACTTGAATACAATTTCCAAGCTATAAAAAGACAACAAAAAAAACGTTGCCAAAAAAATAATTGGTAGAGTTCATTTTGCAAATGATTAGTACCGTCAAGCAATCGCTGCCTTTTTATTAAATATAGGGGAGGTGTTTGGCACTGAGATGATGACAGTGCAACAGGATTTAAATGATGTATTATCAGCTCTTCACAAATGGTTTATAGGAATACTAAAATTATATCAACATATAATATATTATTACATCTTTCTTTGACTCTAGCTGAGCTTTCACTAGCAAACTACATTTACAATCTACTAAAATGTGTATTCTTTTGTTAATTCTCTGTAAATCAAAGAGCAACATATCATCCATAACAGCTCAACCAGCATCTCACCTTTATTTAGTGACATCACAACATGCAGATCAGCCTCTCATGCAACAGAAATATGATGTCTACTCATAAATGAAACAGGTAGAGAGGATTAGATTTTCCCGGAACAAATGAAAAATGTTTTATCCTCGCTTCTCACCACCTGACACTTTTTCCTTCTGTTTTACTACAACAGACAATTGCTGTGACCTTTAGAGGATAATACACCGCAGAGAAGAGAACAGAGATATGGTGGCTATGACTGAGCGTCTCTTTGATGGAAGGAGAGGGACGAGATGAAACGACGGCGAGGCGGTAAAAATGAGAAAAGGGAAAGGGGTAAGATAGAGAATCACTTTGTTTTTTTCCCCCCTGATCACATGCACAGCGGGACATTTTGGTTCTGATGTTTTACTTTTGTCACATAAGTGTGCAAAGACACAATAACTGAAGATGTAAGTTATTTCAAATGGACAATCCTGGGCTTTTAAGAGGACACATGAAACCAGAGCCCAGTCTGCTCTGATTGGTTAACTGGCTGTCTCTGTTGTTGTTGGTCAACCACTAAGCGATGTGTAAGAAAGGTCCCATCCCTAAGCCAATAGAAGCGTGACTGTAACATAGTGATGTCACAAAAAGCAGAATAGGGCCTCTTTAATTTATCTAAAGACAATGGGGTTATAGTTGAGGGTGTTTCGACAAACATGATCTAAAAAAAAGAAGAAAGAAACGTAAAATAAAAGATAAAAGATATGTATTCAACTATAAACTTAGTTGGCTTCCCATAAAATAAAATAAATAGAAATAAAAAAATCACATTTTGGATTTTAAATAATGTTGTTTCAAATATAATGCACCAAATAGTGTGGTTTGAAAACTTTAGACCTTCCGAGAACAAACATTTCTATTAAACCAAATTAAATTGTATAATTACTAGATTACATAAGTATCTTAACAGTAGATTTCATACATCATACAGTAACTCAAAGTATATCTATTACATATTGGTATTTTAATGGTAATTTGGCATAATGTTTGCCCTATAAAAAATTGTCAATGTGTTTCAATTTTTTTCAGGTCAGGTCAGGAGAAACGCTCGTTACCAAAGAGGAAAGTGGAGGGGAGGTCACAACAACACTGAAATCAATCACTTTCTTTCTCTTCGGAGCCTGAATGTGTGCTCAGGATTTTGAAATTGGTCACAGAGAAACTAACGACTTACAAAAGATAAAAACATACTGTGAATTTCTCTTTCCTTTTGACCACTGAAGTCAGACACACTTTCTAGTTTCTTTGCCTTAAGGCTTATATATCATTATTATATATCAGTGAAAGCTTTTGATTTGATATATTCCTATATTTTCTCTTCCTCTGTGCTCGTCGTTTTTCTTTATTTAAATTTGTTCTGCCTTTTTGGGATATTTTTTTTCCACTTTGTAGCATTGTTAAAGAAAGTTCTGTATGAATAAAGTTAATACAATTATTTGCATTTTTATTTTTTGAATGTGTATAAATCAGTCTTGGACAAAATGTGTGGGAAAATATCAGCAATAAACTAATTGATTATCCTTAATTCAAGTTTGTCTTGATGGCTTTTCTGTCTTAAATGTAGAAATATGGAATGGAACTAATTCTATCATCTTCAGCAGGAAATACAAATGAAGCCAATGTCTTTTTAGATCAACCAATCAAATCTGCTAATCTTGACCCAGCACAGGGGGCCACCTCTTACTGCTGATCCCTCTCACCCCTGCAGGTGATCCAGTTCAGTGGGTCACACACTCTTCAGGAAATTTGCTCGCCTGCTGTGGAAGGTCAGCAGCAGAACTGTGTGTACAAAGCTCATATGGGACCTCTGAATCATCTGTCATTCAGTAATGAGGTATGAGGCGTCACCGGGGTCAAAGCGGTCCTCTGTGGGGGGAAGCTCACCTTCTCCTAGGTCAATGTCAACTCAGTGACCTTTAAACAGTGTTGGCTGAAAGCATTAACGTCAGCGCTAATGCAGCCTGGCCACATGGCTTCAGGAGAGAATTAGACAAGGGTGTGTGTGTGTGTGTGTGTGTGTGTGTGTGTGTGTGTGTGTGTGTGTGTGTGTGTGTGTGTGTGTGTGTGTGTGTGTGTGTGTGTGTGTGTGTGTGTGTGTGTGTGTGTTTGTGTAACGCAGACAGATATGTCACACAGCTCACTATGCAAAAAAACAAACACTCATGTATTACTTCCCCCAAAATGAATAATTTGGAACAATGGGATTTCTTAAAGAGAAACTATTCTTCTTTTTTGAGTTTTCCCATTCCTGTAGTGTGTCATATAGGTTTTTGTGCAGGTAAATGATCTGCAAAGGCCAACTCCAGAGGGAGATTCTCTCCCGCACACTAATCACAACTTCAAAAGGTTCACTCACGGACCTTTTTGAACAGAGGCAAGTCTGCTGTGCTAATGCCATACTGTAAGGGGAGATCACCCATTGGTTGGTTGGCAACAATTTCGGTCTAGAGTCCAGCACTTTAGCAATTGCCATCTTTTTGGGGGAAAGTGACACGAAAGGTCAGAGCTAAAAAAAAAAACTAACCCAGATGTACATTTTTAGACAAAATTGTTAGAAATTCACAAACTTGAAACACAGTGAAAGGGTTAAAGTTCTAAGAGAAAAACACGGACAAGACACACCCAGAAGCATATGCTGCATATTTGGTATACTATTCAAAATGTGACTGTAAATTACAAAATGGATATTGAGCTGTATAAAAGAAGACATAAAACTAGCTATTCAGATCATAAACTAATTTGAAAATGTTTACCGAATCAACTGTAGGCATACGAGCACCAGCACAGGAAGGCTGACACGGTCAGCTTTCCCTTGTATGGCTTAATCTGCATTGTGTGATCTTGTTTGATAGATATTTCCTTACCAAATCAATCCAAACATTGTTTAATGTTGTTCCTTTAATTATTTCAGTTTTTTTACCACGATATGGAATTGGTTTGAGAATCTTGTAATTGGTATGGAAATGGTATCAACTGCTACATTTTGGGTATTTTAATACTCCTATTCCAAACTCGTAATGTCGATGGATAGAGTCATGCAGTGATGACACATTTTTGTAGGCAGACCAAGAAGTTAGCATTGGCAAGGGTTCCCTCGACAAAAAACAATCATATTTTTCTATGGGATTTTGGAATATTGCAGATCATTTTATGATTTTTGAAGCCTAAATGAAATTCCAGGAGGTTAAAAGCTGACAAAGTCTATAAACAAACTACATCACACCCCCCAAGTAATCTCATTTAGGCTTTTTTAACCCCCGTTTTTATGACACATAGAAGCTTCAGACATTCACTAATGGGGCGTTTACTGGGTTTTTTTATGTCGTACAACAAAATGTAAAAAAATCTCTAACCACAGACATTATTTCAGGCGTCTAACCAAAAACGCCTGCAAAAAAGTTAACAGCAGTTATAAACGGCGAACTCATTTCCGAGATTTATGTCTCATTACTGCATCACTCTACAGGTCAGAACCTGCTTAAATAAAGTCTAAAGTGAATTTTGTTTTGCACCACATTCCTCGCAGCCTTGAATCCCACTCTGCTTAACCTTCACTGTGTGCAAACATCGTGATTGTCTCCACTGACATTCAAGCTGCTATTCACATGCACATATTGACAAGGGACCCCCCTCTGTTATTGTGTGCATGCAGAGATGTATCTACGCTGCAGCTGTATCAGCAATGTCTGTGCAAGCCTGTGTGTGTGGGACACTGTTGTGTGCATATGAATGGCAGGGGGTATCCTCCTCCTGAATGCAGAGCGCATCCAGAATATCTCATTGCTATTCATGTGAATAAGTCTCCTGGAATCAAACAGCAGCCAAAAGCATATTTGCACAGAGTTAAAATGCATGCTCTACTGGAAAAGAAATCTTCCAGTGTTACCCCCAAAATGAAATCTGCTTCACTCCATCAAGTCATGTAATGTTTACAATATCTCTAGAACAATGTTTTTCAATGCTTCCATCATCTGTATATTGTTTCGCAAATAGCACTTTCTCTGTCTGTTTTCATAAACTTTACTTTTCTCTTTTAAAATTGAACTAGGGAACTGATTAAAAAAACATTAACCAACTCCGAGAAAAAGATCTCTCAGTTGCTAACAATTGAATTATTGACTCTGCAAACCTTAAGCTATGGAGCTCCTATCATCCTTTTCCAGCCACTATTCCTTAACCTCTGCGAGAAATGTCATGGTTTTAAGGAAAGATGTTCGGAGAATTCAACAGGAAAAATCAACGTCAATGCTTTGAAAATCAGTCCAGACTTCTCCAACATGTCCTTACTCTAAATGGCTAAAACTCAAAGTCCTCAAAGATAGAAGAACACTCAACCCTCAGCTCACCAGTGACCAGCAGCAGTGACAGACATAGAGGGGTGAAGGAATGTGTCCGCAAACTTGAAAATGAGATAGTATTTTATCACTTCTCATTCCATTGTCTCTCTAGTTTTTTGAACGTTTTTAAGGTTATAGCCTGAAATATAGTTTCTGTTAACACAAGCTTAAGTTTTTGGACATAAAATATGCCAGTAAATACCCCATTTGTGAATGTCTAAAAAGGTGGTTGATATCATCATCCCAAACGTTAGCCACCTTGAGCTTAACAGCGGTGGTGCACAGCCATGCGACCGTGATGTATTTCGTATTACATTAGCTTTTTACTTCTAGTGATTGCATTAACGCTTCAAAAACCATAAAAGCTGTTTTAATATGTGGAGATTTTCCAGCTGAACTGAAATGTGTGATTAACATGAACGTGTTTGCTACAGATTTTTTTGCAATATTCCAAAATTCAATCGAAAAAAATCCTGTTGCTTTTTGTCAAGGGCGCGCTTGCGATGCTCATTTCTGAATCGACCTTCAAAATTATGTCATCATTGCCAGCTGACAGCTGGTGACGCCTGAAATGCCTTGTGAAACCACTCATCACCCTGTTCCCTACACAAGCCCGCCCTAACCGACTCCCATGTTTCCTTCCCTTTACCCTTCCCTCCCTTTCCTTATCCAGTCCTCTTTCATGTTCACACTAAAACAACAAAAGGGGCTGTTTGAGTGCACTGTCTAAGGACTAGATGTTGAGTCTAATAAGATTGTTCTCCTTTTCTTACACCTTTTGAACTTAAATTAATTTTAATTCAAGCAACAGCGCTGAAGTAAAGAAACATCAGAAAAAGATATTTGATGTAGTCTTTTATCCATCCCTTACAGGTTCTTGTTTTATAGGACCTGACACCCCATAAAACAACGTTAATATCTGCTCACAATGTCATTTTTATCTTTTGTTTGTCTATGTTGTAATTTTATATATTTTTTCTTATCTATTAAAACACGTCTTTTGCACATCTGTCTGTCCTGGGAGAGGGTACCCTCCTATGTTTCTCTTCCTGAGGTTTCTTCCATAGTTAAACTATGTATTGTGTGTTTCTTTAGGCATTATCCTACAACTGATTCAACTGTTCTAAATTCATCCTAAATTGACATTATGTAAATTACAAATGGCCTTATATTATGGTCACATATAAAGTAAGCTGTGGTGATGTTTCCTCTAATAGTCAGTCTATCACCGCCTCATTGTCTGGATCCCCTGCTGGCATTATGGTTATATGTTGCACACCACCCCCTGGTGGTTAAACCATCAGAGGGTAAATACAAAGAAATACCATGTTATATTACATCACCTGTTGACTGAATTATGTAGGAGTGCATGCAATGAAAATGTATTTTGTGTAGCAGAAGTTCATTCATACTAACAACAAGCTCCAGCAACACCCCACAATAATTTTCTAAACTGTAGCCTACTAATATTTTCATCAACATGTACACATATAAACGAAAGAATAAGAGTATACTGTAATTTCAATTCCAGGTCTTGAAAGATATGAAAGTATCTCATAAATCACATGTTTTGACTGTTTGAGTGAGATAATGATTTTTTTTTTTCACCCAGTATTCATTTGATATTTACAGGAATGTTTCTCATATCCAGGGGCATCATGCTAATGTGTTAGTAGTAGTAGTAAAAACAGAATAAAGCAGTTTCACGATAAAAATCAGTGTTTGCTCGGTGATGCGAGAATACATTTGCTTCGCTTGTTCCTGAAAATGTGAAAGTCTTTCAACCAGTTAAAGTAAAAAAGCACCAAGACCTAAAAGCTGTATTGTACAAATGTGGCTTGAAACAGGATAAAGCCAAAGCGCTGTTCTACGCCTAAAAGGTTGGATGACGCCATAATACAGGAAGTAAAAAAACTGACCGATACCTTGTTTAAATGTACGGACTTCAGACTAGGTGTGAACATTGATCAAAACGTTTGAATAAATAAGTCAACAAAAATATTATAACCTAGCTCTTGTCCAAGGATGTCGCAATGCCACCTCATATTATGTGGCTCGCAAGAGTTTGCAAAGAATATTATTTACTTACAATCAAGGGGCAACCCTCGGGGTTGAGCAGTGAAACACATACGGAAGTGCCAAAAACTGCAGTCCATCGAATGGCCGCGTGGCCTGGCTCCAAAACAGAGCAATTTACATAGACCCCCCATGTTAAAATACAGCAGCTTGGTACAAAAATTTTTGGTCTCTATAGATAATTTCCCTATTCGTGACAAAGAGGGTGAATTTCTAAATAACTCTCCCGTTTTAATTATATTAAGGCTTAAAGTTATGCATAATTAAGGACATGGTCGCTTTGATTGACAGGTTAGCGCCGTCAGTGGGCGCTAGCCGCTAGTTGTCTGCTCTGCTAGCTCCGCTAACAGCCTCTGCACTGATAATGTCTTGTTTGGTATAATTTCTTAAAGCAGCAATAATAACTATGACTATGCAAGCCAGTATCAATAATACATTTACCATCACATGTAACTTAGCTTATTAAACGTATAAAAAGTAACGTTGTAATCGAGTGTTCCATAGAAACGACTCGTTAACTGAATCATGTGAAAATAAAAATTCTGTCTCAAATTAAACGTTAACTCTACACTGATTCACGGTAACACTGGCCACATTTCTGGTCAAAATATAGTGTTGCAAATTATGTCTATATTTGAAACAAGCATTTTTAAACTAGTGCAGTATAATCTCAATAACAGATAGATCTTTTTGTCAAGTTTTGTTGTAGTTTCAGGTTAACTTCCCTTAAGTAAGGCGACCGGCAACCGGGAGCAACGAGACTGCAGGGTGTGCTGTTGACTTTTATGCCTTGCACAGACTACACGACTTTCAAAGTCGTACGATCGCTTGCCAGTTCACAATACACAACTCGCTCAGGAGTCTTGAAGTCAGTCGTAGTGGTGTGTACTAGGGCTGCGTACCGGTACTGTGTACCGTGAAAATCGATTTGGTACAGTTTAAGGCCGCAGACTGCGCGGAGCGAATTTGTTTGTCATGCCACGTGGGAAGACCACTAAAGGTCTGGGATCACGTAACAAAGCTTTCAGGGTAGGGCTGCGTACCTAAACGTAACATCAGGTACAGGTCAGGACCTGTGCCTAAACCTCTGTACCGGTACCTGTACCTGTACCTGATGTTACCTTTAGGTACGCAGCCCTAGTGTGCACACTACGCAATTGAACGGTGACGCAAATTTCCGTCTCGTAAACGGTCGTCGCCTTTCAGAACGGTCGTTGCCATTTTGAATGGGCGATGCCATTTTGAATGGTCGATGCCATATCCGAGCGACCGATTTTGAATTCCGAATGCTCGTGGAATGTTCGAGAAGTTTTCGTAACTTCTCGGAGTTCTTAGAATTATGTGTAATCACATTTCTCGAAGAAGACAATCAACATGGCAACTGAAGAAGGGTCAGATCTTGCTCCGCTGGCAGAAGAAGCACAGCCAGGACCTTCTTAGGACCGTAACACTGTCTTCCACTCAGCTGAGGTGAGTATAAGTTGCATTAAGAGTTAGTAAGACCTGCAACTGAGATTAAAAAAGTGTTCCATCTAGATGGTTTCTTGATGGATTCCTGAGAAGGTCCTGGCTGTGCTTCTGCCGCCAATGGAACAAGATCTGGAGTTGACCCTTCTTCGGCTGCCATGTTGATTGTCTTCTTCAAGAAATCTGATTACCCATAATTCTAAGAATTCCGAGAAGTTACGAAAACTTCACGAACATTCCACAAGCATTCGGAATTCAAGATCGGTCGCTCGGATATGGCATCGACCATTCAAAATGGCAACGACCATTCTGAAAGGCGACGACCGTTTACGAGACGGGAATTTGCAACGGCGACAGGGGGTCACACACTACACGATCTGTCACCAGGAGAAATCCCTGATTCTGTCTGGTCTCCAAACTACATTTTTTTCACGAATACACATGAGAAGTGACACAGGAAATGACGCGGATTTCGAATGTTATTATGTTTTACCTAGAAACTGTCAATAAGTTACTTTGCTTAAGCTTGTTAGCAAATCAGCTAACGTTAACTTCAGTGAATTGTGTAGCCTAGCTACAACTTTACAGTTCAAAATCAGGTTTCAAACAGCTGTGTCAACTTGTTGTGTGGACAACGCTTCTTCTTTTTAGAAAGTTGTGCAGCTCCTCCCTGGGGCTTTTCCTCACCCCATGTCTTGCGCTCTCATTGGCTGTAGCTCATCGGCGCACCCATTACCAGGCACAACCCTTTTCACACTACAGGATTTAGACTCGCGGTCCAGATATTTAGCTTGCTAGATATCAGTTGGGCGTCGGGGAGGCGTAGGGGGGTCTCTCACCTCTCTCTTGAGCAGTTCACACATAACGATCAAATGCCGATTGCCGATTTAGCGCCGATTTAGCGCCGATTTAGCGTCGATTCGTCCCTGAGCTCCAAAATCCATCTGGAAGCGGCCGATTGGGCTAAAAATTGTGTAGTGTGAACTTGGCATTAGCGGCCGCGGGATAGCGGCGCAAGTAGCATACGGTAGCATGTAGCCTAGCTTGGAAGCCTTTGCTAGCTTGGTAACTTCGAGATGGGCGTGTTTCAGTAGCCCGCTTCAGCTCCAACCCTATGTCCATATTTGGATTAGCCGGGAAGGGACGGGAGGTAGACTGAGAGGATGTCGACGGTGGGAGTTGCCCACTTTGAGCTTCATTACGGCTCTTCACAAACCTATGGGTGACGTCACGGATACTACGTCCATTATTTATACAGCATTCATTTATACAAAAAGCCAAGTTTTTTATCAAAATGTACTTCTTCGAGTACAGTTAGGGTTTCATGGACTTCTGAACAGTTCTCTAGGTGCTAGTATCCAGCAGCCATTGGTGAAACTGCATCTTCATGGACTTCCGGACCGCCTTCATCATTCAGCCGTGACACTTGATCACAAATGTCTGTGGATAATGGGAAAGCTGGGCGCTCTTATGCTTGGCATATGAAGAGGAAGCACAGCTGTTTGACATGAGGGGAAAGGAGGCTTTGATAACAACCTTCATCAACACAGCCACTCCTTTGCCAGGAAGTAGAAAAAACTCCCTGATTATCAGTTAGGTTTGACTGACAGCTCCCACTAAAGGGACCTTCTGCAGAATTACTCTCCTTGGCAGAAAGCCTGGCTCATTGTTCCTGATTGAACACTTATTTCAAAGTGTTTCAGTAGTTTCTCTGTGTAATGTTATTTATCATTTTTCTCTACCTAAACCTTTGCTGTCGCCTCTACCTGCTTTTGTGATTTCTTTTTCTTCAACTCTGGAAATGTCCTAGGCTATGCCCCCCCCCCCTCCATTTACAGCCTATGCTCCAACCATTTTAGAGCCATGAGGAAATGGTGACCGGATTGACTGATGCGGAGCAAAGTTCACCTGCTGGAGTGTATGGTACAACCATGTCCTGGGTGTAGGAAGGACTACATATCTTCACAGCACAGAAGGCCAGTAATGTCTTGACTAATAATGGTAGGAGAGGTGGGGGCAGAATCAGCCATTTCGAAAAGTGGTGCGGTTATTTCCACAGTGACTGTATCTGTCAGTGTGATGGATGACCTTTCTGGGAAGATCTCAGGAACAGAGGAGCTACAGTAAAACACGATCCGTTCCGCACTTCTGTAGTGTTCTGTCTACGTTGAAGATTAATGGCAGGGAACTCTTTTTGTTCTGCAACACTTTTGTAATGATTTTAAAATAATTTGTTTTCTTTTTTGGTACGAGATTATCATACGTGTTGAATCTTCTCTGTAAAACAAGTCCCTCATGTACAATGGCCCAAGATAGTGTGTAAGGAGGAAAAAGTAGGTATTTACACTGGCTACATTTCATAGTTTCTACTGAATGAAAAAACACAAGGAACTAAAGATCTGATTTGGAGCTACATTAATGTAAAGTCTGCCTCCACTTATAGAATGATGAATATTTTTGTTCAACCTGGGTTTCCAACTTAAAAGCTAAAACAGGAACTTTAGCCTCTGGATTCTATAAATGTGGCAAAAAGCCAAAATTCACTTCATATCCATTTCTGTCCAAATTCTAACTTTAAAATGTTATCCCTACTACATAATGCCTTTGTTGACATTGCTCTGCATGCCCGCATTTAATACTTTTTTAGTCCTAAATCCCATATTAGAGTGACAGTCAAAGCTTTGTTGATATATTTAATGTCCTCAATGTGTGCTGTCCATGATAGGAAATGTTTTTTCACACTGCACAACCATCTCACAATCATAAATGTGTCAGCCCAGGTAACACTATCTGTGTCAAATTTACACGGTGGATATTGAGGTATATTTATTGGACCAAAAAACATGTGCCGTAAGATGATCTGATCCGAACTATAAAAGCTGACCGATATTCACGGGTTAAGCTTTCTTCTGAAAATGCAGACACTCCTGAGTACATGAAATGCAGACGCTGGGAATGAAGTAGCTCAAACGGAACCTAAATAAGCAGGACATTTCCAGAAAATGTGATATGACACTCTTCCAATAAAACACAACTGGAACATGTCCTGAAACGAGTGAAAAAGGAATTTACCTCAAGTAAACTTAAAATTCTTTGTGCAAGTCTATAGCTTCATCTTTATAAATGTATATTTCCTCTCATACAGTTTAATTGCCTTTAACTCCCTTTAATATGTTACACTAAAGTTATATTAAGCACAATTGAAAAGTATGATGTAGGTTAAAGAATAATTCTGCACCAGGAAATGATCATGAATTGAAATATGATAAATATATATATTTGTCACATTAACAGTTTATTGTGGTTAAGAATGTGTTAAAGAGGTCAGATTATGCTCTTTAGGGTTCCTGTAATGTGTTATATAGGTTTTCGTGCATGAAGATGGCCTGCAGAGGCTAAAATCCCAAAGTTCCCGCAAGAGGGAGTTTCTCTCCCAAACAATCTCCCTCTGCCTGAAAGGCCTTGGACTCCTGTGTTTACTTCATCAACATAGTGACATCACTACTTATGCTAGCGCTACATCACATTGTACATGATCAGGGGAGGGACATCTTTAAATCGGTTGACCAATCACAACAAAGCTGGAGAGCTAACCAGTCAAACAAATATAAACCTGTAAATTGAGCACAGTAGGGCATCTTAACGTTACGGTTTAGGTCTCGTCAATGTCTCCCAAACCGAAGTCTTCATCAGTTGGGGATTTGTGGATACTCTGGCTTAATTTTTCAAATGTGAAAGTTTATAACCAAAGCAACAACTCAATGTCGTTTACTGTACCCTGAGTCACAACAGCATTGTGTGTTTACTTCATTCAGAGATTTCAATAGTTGTCATGGCGATGAAAGCTTTAAAGAATTGTATGTTTAAAATAACCTTGGCTCTTTGTTTTTTAGCTTCCATTGCTGCTTGCCAACAACTTTCTCTCTCTCTCTCTCCCTCTCTCCCTCTCTCTCTCCCTCTCTCCCTCTCCCTCGCCCTCTCCCTCCTCCTCCTCTGTGTGTCTGTGTGAGAAAGACTTGCAATGACTGACACTTGAATGCCTGCAAATAGAGCGTTTTGGACTTATTTTTTCTTTTGAACATTTGAAATTAAAATTCCAGCTGACTGGATGGTGGCTTTACGCAGCTAGACACACAAAAAAAGTCATTGTATAATGTAGGTTTCCCCATTTATCTGTTCTGTACAAATATTCCGTAAAGTTATCAATTGAGAATTGTGTACGTCACGTGACATCGCCAAATACTTATTTTACCCAAGATCTTTTTTAACCTTAAGTAGAAACTTTGGGATTTGAACCTTTGCAGAGCATTTACATGCACAAAATCCACAACAGAGCCGACCACCTTACCAATCAGAGCAGACTGGGCTCTGGTTTCAGACAGAGGATGAAAAGAGGTGCTGCAGCACAGGCAGTATGAGAAAAATAAAGAGCTTTTTGAGCATTAAAGCATGGAGACATGTCACAGGAGAGACACAAAATACAAATAAAAACCTGAACATGCGTACATGTCCTCTTTAAAGTATTCGCTTACAGAACAGCACAGTTTACAAACAAGAAATAAAATGTGCTCTTTTTAAAACAAACTATTATTTTTTTATTTTTGGTCAAATTGTGCTCCTGCTCGTAATCCCAAATCCCAAAGCGAACCGATCACCGATCAGCACAAGCTAGTGGGATGCAAGATGTAGGTATTTACACAAGTTACTTTTTGTAGTTTCTACTGAATGTATAAACACATCAAAGAAACTGAAGTGCTTGAGCATTTGTACTCTGTGGCTTTTCCACATCAACACACTGAGCGTATAATATAGCATGTGCATTATATAGAAAGCTACTGATTCTCTGATCTCAGAATGCAGCTCTTCTTATCAAGTGTCCTCTACTGCAAAAGCACTACTTTGGACTTCTCCAAATATGAGCACACATATTTTCAAACATGCAGACAGGCTTTGAGGGTACAGTGATGTTAATATTTTTTCGTTGCCCTTTGAAAATGGCATAGCACTTGAAAAAGCCTTGCTTGAAGGCTGCAGAAATAAAGAGAAAGAGGAGAGAGGAGGCCTGGCAGCAGCAACAGTGTTTGTGAGTGAATGAAAAGGCTGTGACTGAGAGAAAGAACCTGAAAGAAGAAATGTGGCAAAGTGCAAGGAAGAAATGAAGCAGAACAAAGAAATGAAGGATGAGAGATGCCTTTAGGTGTTGTTATTAGAAGAGAAACAAATTGAATTTAGTGGAACACACTTACTGATTTTTTCCCCTTAAAACTCAGTGTCTAAAAACAAAAAGCAATCTTTGAAAGGAGTCATCCATATTAAAAAAGGGCTTTTTAGGGCTTTCCTGTTGCATGTAATATTTGCCTAGCAAATTTTAAGTTTGTCTAATCGGGGAGTCTTTAACAAAAATGCAGCATGGTATGCACTTTCTTTTCCAAATTGAAATGACTATGATGATACATTATCTTTCATATAATGACATCTTTACTGTCTCCAAAAAATGTCAGCAATGCATCCAGTGAATATATCCATGTTTTGAGGTGGAAAATAAGGCTTTATATAACAGTATGTGAATATAATCTTTGTCCAGTGTCAAGCCAAGCAGGGCAGGTCATCAATTCATTTTCCCAGAAGTTACTATGATGATCCTCTCTGACACATTTCTGAGATGATTTTAATACTTGACTCACAGTAGGGGCAGATTGAGATGATGTCTGATGGATTAACAATCCTGTGGTGATTGTGGATTAGGGCTGCTGGTGTGTGTGTGTGTGTGTGTGTGTGTGTGTGTGTGTGTGTGTGTGTGTGTGTGTGTGTGTGTGTGTGTGTGTGTGTGTGTGTGTGTGTGTGTGTGTGTGTGTGTGTGTGTGTGTGTGTGTGTGTGTGTGTGTGCAGAATAAATCAAAAAACATTTTTTTCATTTAGAGCTGGTGTTATGCAATGCAAGTCCCATTTTTAACATGACTAAGTCACAGATACAAAGATGAATTGTATTTTCCTCTCTTGTAATATTTTCATCAAAATGTCAATGTTTTTTTTAACATAAGAGGGTGAAAAACTAATAAATCTGTTTATATTCAGTGTGCCATCACCCCCTTTCATTCACTTCACTTTCTTCTTTATACATAAATGCTTTATCTTTAAAGGTGACATTTGTTTTTGGGGCATCATCCTGTGTTCCATTGAAAAGTCTTAATTGATTTTCAAAATGTTTCTGTACTGCACTTGCTCAGGACATTGCTGGTGTGAACCTATTAAACCCTCTGGCAATTGAAACAAGAATACCTTTCTGAAAACCACAGCCGTACAGTATCTGAGTCATCATCTCATGACCCCTCAGACTTCGAAGGTAAAATCCTAAACTTTAAAACAGCAAAGTTACTGAGGGGACACTTTCCTCTACAAAAAAGAAAACCCTCTACTTACCCATCCAGCACATTGTGGTTTGAAACACACCCATCTGTTGACTATTTAATTCATCAATTCATCATCAGTCAATAAAATAACAACAAATTCCACTGACTTGTCTGACTAATAAAGCCTCCAGTAAGGGCGTCTAAGTTAAGGATAGAGGTGGTCATCATAAATTCTAGGCTGATTTGCATCACTTTGTTCAAAGATTCAAAGTCACACGTAATTCTTCAGTATGTAAATCAGTGTGTCCAATTATAGGCGCTCAAGTGGGTATAACAGGACGTAATTGCTTATGTTTGTTAGGATTTTGTATGGGCAAGAATCTGGCCATTCTATATCTTCCATGAAACATGGGTTAAGATTCCAGATATTGCGAGGAGCTATATTTCAAAATCGATTTAGTCATTGACAATCAATACAGTTTTACTAAAATGAAACCGTAGACAGTTTATTCATATTTTCTTACACCCCTAATGATTGTACATGTGTGAAAACCTCTACAACAGCAAATTAGAGCCAATGTGATCAACACATCTATGGTGTATTTATATGAATAATGAATGCTAAAATAACGATACTATTAAAAGCATCAACAGTCGAGGATTTTAATCGTATAACATAACAGCAAAAATAGTTAGTTATTTCACAAGTAAAAGCCAGTTTTTTCACAGCAGATTTATCCCTCAATCTATGCAGACCTGAAAATATGAACTGTCCCCAGGCACAAACACAACAGTAGTGCACAAGTAAAGTGTGTGTGTGTGTGTGTGTGTGTGTGTGTGTGTGTGTGTGTGTGTGTGTGTGTGTGTGTGTGTGTGTGTGTGTGTGTGTGTGTGTGTGTGTGTGTGTGTGTGTGTGTCATGGTGCGTGTGGCACACTGACCCAAATAATCTCGGCATTTGAGTCCCAGGGCCAGTGTCTAAAAACATGCTGAAATACAATTCTGTGGGATATTCTCCAAAAATCATACAGAAAAATGTAGCTATAAAGATAAGTCGTACAGAAAATAATAACCACCGATAAAGAACATGTCATTACATAGCCTACTCATAATCGCTAGAGATAAACCACAAATTGATATTTTAAGAAACATTACACTGATATTCCGTGTGCGAAAGAAGCACATCATGGGCATTAATCCACAAACACCGTGTGTACCGGTGAGAGGAAATGTAACCCGCGCAGGAGCACTGTTAATAAAGTACTTCACATCATGGCAACTGTCAATCATAGTAATGGACAAAGCCTCAGCCTCATGTTTCCATAAAGAAATCATCAGTGAGGCTTTTTTTATCCATGAATACAATTCAATCTTGAAGCATCTTTACCTCGATCAAAGGTGGAGTGCCCTTGTCTGGAAGTGTGCATCCCAGTAATTCAGCCAGGAACTTTGCCATAGAGAGAGGTGTGGAAATATCCCTGAGAGTTGCGGAGATGAATCAACAGGAGAGTCCTGTTTTTGTATCCCTGGTGGACTTGTTTGTGGCGTTCAAGGACCCTGGACGCATCCCTTCTTTTTCGCTTCCAGAAACAAACCCCCGGAGCCAAGGCAGAGGTAAACCGCTGGACGTTGGGAGCAAAACACCGACCAAACTGAGACTGGGGAGTTAAAAGCCTGGAGCTGTCGCCGGTATAATCCTGCGCGTGTCATCGGTAGCCGTGTGGGCACATTCAGGTGGGGACGGGCGGAGGGGGTGGGGGCGGTCCAACTAGTTGTCAGGTGGTTCCCTTGTCGTCAGGGATTGAATGGGAGGTACACATGCACCTGGTCAAAATCTGAGGGAAAGCGTTTTCATGGAAGGAAGTCATTAACCTGTACATTAACACACAAAACATTAATTATCACCAAATTTGATTTTACAGCATTTAAAGCTGCAGAAAATGTCTAAGACAACTGGTTTACATGAATAACTGCAGTGAATATACAAAGAATAGACACTGAAAACGTACTCCAATATTAACATGATGTGGATGTGTTGGTGTACGATCTGAACCTAATGCAGTTAGGTGAATTCTGTCGATATAAATCAATTAAATAAAGTCAACGTTATAGCCTATGACCGAGCCCCCAGGTGATGTCTGTGAATCAGTGGATACTTTTGACTAAATCCACCATACAGCATGATCAGTTTTATAGCCCTATTTAAACCATTAAGTTCTTAAAGTTAAGGTGGCCCTGAAGTGTAAGTCAACACAACATTTCTCTAAACAGAACGACATTTCACAAAACACAACAACATTTTAAAACAAAAGGATGTGTTCATATGTATATCCTTTGTTTAAATATTTCCTTAAGATTTCCATCTCTTCTTCCATTCTTTCCAACACAGTTTAAAATGTGTGCCGACACAGCTGAGTTTACCAAACAGGAAACACGTGGCGCTGTCAAACAAACAATCCCAGCAGTGTTTATCTGGATAGCTCTGTCCAATCACAAACAAGAGTGTTCTCCCTTAAGGAATATTCTTTCCGTAATTTTTGAAATGTTGTTGTGTTTTGTGAAATGTCTTGTGTTTTGTGAAATGTTGTTTTGACTTGCACTTCAGGGCCACCATATATTTGCAAAATGGGCGAAAAGCCAAGTATACACTGAAAAAACTGAAACGTGTGACTTTAATCCAATGTCAAATGTCAAGAAATGTCATATAACTGCATTAGGTTAGCTGAAAGCAATCAATTAATATTATTGCTTTCAGCTAAAGTAATACAGTGGTGGGAAATTTGTTGACATAATACATTTATTATGAGCAGATTTGAGGCGGTATCCAGTTCTCTTTATAGAATGTAAGTGACAAGTCTCTAAGGAAGAAGACTGAATAGAGAGGGCGTTAGGTGGAAGAACTTGGTATAAGACTGAACTGCTTTTAAAGTAATAATACTGTTAACAGAAACATTCAGCAAAGCAGAAATTGACTTGAAAGATTTGCACAGATAGGCTGTACTGTATGTATAGGATGTTGTGTTTTTCATCAACTGAGTTTTTATTTTTAATGATGCATAACGGCCTTTACTTTGCTATAATTATCAATTGGGGTTAATTAAGCACTTTGTCTCCTGCATCTATCATTCATATATGCAAAATGAGCAAAATAGTCTGTCACCAGGGGTTTGATTGAGTTGTATTTATTGAATATTCATCACTCACAGGACACCTGGCTGGATCTGAAGCCAGAAAGGGGATCAGGAGGAATTAATATTCAGTTTTTGATATTCCATAATATTTGTGTTGACTATTGTCATGTGAGAAAGTCATGCATACATAAAAACCCAAGCGTCTTAAATATGTTTTCTTTTTGGCTCATGTGCAATAACATCTTTTATTGGAATTAAGACTGGAAGACTGTTAATGGTTTGACCTTCAAATACAACTCATTTTAACATTTAGGCATTCGGGAAGAGGATCGAAGCTCTGCATTGAGCTGTATACTGAAAATCAATAAAAACGTTTTGAACTTACATTTAATGTTGACATTTTATGCATCAAAGCCTAAACCATTTCAAGGATTTGTGGAAAGAAAAGGTTTTATTTTTTCTAAAGCAACATTTAGAGATAGAATATACTCAGGATCCGACATTACTGAGCAATATCATAATGAATAAGACTAGGACTAATGCTCAGATAGTAATGTTGCTTTTCATGCTGATTATTTGGAGCTAAAGTGCTTTTAAAGGGGGCCTCTTACGCTCATTTTCAGGTTCATATTTGTTTTTGCTTCTACTGTGACATGTTTATATGCTTTAATGTTCAAAAAGGTCAGGCGATGCTAACTTCAGGCTTGGTCTACAAAAACACCTGGTTTATACCTTGTTTAGTCATTTTAAAATCTAACTTTTTAAGAATGCATATACATCTAATTTCAAATATACAATACCGTTTCTGACCTTCTTTTGCTATTTACTTCTGATTCTTTATCAGAGTAAGTAGGTCTACTACTCCAAATGCAGCAGGCATCTTTATATAAGATGCTGTTGCTCCCCAGGTATGATCTTATTCTGTCAAACATCCTCCCTTTACACCCTCCAAACCCACTACACCCCTCACTCTTATTTTTCAAAGATTGTCATGAATAAATGGTGGGAAGTCTTCAAAAGTCTTGTGCAACAAAGGATAGTTAATGTGAACAGGGATAGAGGAGCTAATGGCTTGTAATGTAACCAGGTACATTTTGTAAAAAAGTTAGGCAGGCAACAGCAGCTGGATTATGGGACAACACCAACAATTAAATGAGCAAATGAACAACTAAACTGCAGATCCACGTGTGAAAAGCAAACACCAGAAGTAAAAAGATCAACTACACTGTGGGGTAGTATCCTAACCTACGTAAAATGCTAATTCATTTTCTGGTTTTAAGAGTCATTTCAGCTACACTATTGTATTTCCAACACAGAAGTCCACAAAGTAATATAAGCTACAGCAACAAAATGCACTTCCAATGGAAGAAAAACACAGGGAAGAAAAATCTTTCTAAAAAGAAAAGAGGCATTCCCAATTATTGTAACTTGTAGATGATTGACACTGTTTCAAACACATCTTTAATTATATAATGGTGAGATTCTCAAGAAGAATTATCTTTCGTTATCTATTAATAAAATGTGGATGCAAAAGGTTTAAAACAAGCCAATAGTTGTGTCAACTCCTGTTGCAAAAGGGATTTCATCTTTAGAGTACAAGTGTGCTTTGTTTGCCTGTTTAGAGTTAGTGTAGAAATAAAGGATTCCTTAGTTCATGCTAATATTAAATGCAAAAATATCTGTAAAGCAGTACTTCTTAACTTCAATTTGCAGATTCATGTTCTGATCTGCTTTTACTTTAAAGGCATCACATACTATAACTTCTTTAACTGGTCGTAAAGCACACACTCAAAATTGTAAAATATTTCTTCAGCACACACAGCTGCAGAGAGCTTGATGTGTAGCAGGATGATGCACAGTGCTTGTTTCCCATTTATATTTCTTGTAATGACCGCTTTCAGGCGTAAGGAAATCATGGTCTTCTTTTATCATGTCAAGTTCTTACTAGTCAAGACATCCCTGTACCTGTGCAACTATCAGTGCAACCATTTTCTTTCAAATTAAATTGACTGTGATTAAGACTTTTGTCTGTCTGCATTGTGTTAGTGTTTCCATCTTCATAACCCTGCTGTAATTGGTGGACCTGTAATGGCCTCCATCTATCACTTTTATCTGGAGGGAATATCTTCCAAGCATTAATGGACTGCGGACACTGAGTCAAATCACTCTAACAGACATTTCAACGTAGATTACAATCCCTTCAGCACATACAGTAGATGCCATACACATCCTGGAGGCAGTTTAGCTCCATCCTAGTTGAGTTGTGCAAGATTGAATATTTCGCCCGTAGGAGTATACATCTCTATTAACAGATTCCGCACTGCTTAAATACAAAATCTGAAGGCAACAAGACAAGAGTTTGGTATCAGAAGCATTCTGGTTTTCCATTTTCAGCCCAGGGGTTATTGACCAATCACATTGGAGTGGGCTGTGGTTTTTCGGTGAAATTGTTGACGAAAGAGGCAGAATGCTTTGGCCAAAAATGCAATCTTGAAACCCAATGGTTATACCCAACTGGCTACTTACAAAACAATCCAACCGTACATATAGTCTTGTGTCTCTACTTGGACTGTAAACAATAATCTGGTGAAGTGATTACCTATTTATGTAGGCTAGCCTGGAAATAAGCAGCGCAAAGGATCCCTGGACAAAAAGCAATGGTAATTCCCCATTGGATTTTGGTATAATGCAATCAGCAGAATTGAAAAGCTAACGTAATGCTATAAAGGAACTACACCACTGTAGCATGGCTGTGCATCACCATCGCTAAGCTAATGCTGGACTCATATATAGCTTTGTCACATTTAGTAGTTTAATTCAGTGACTTGATAACAATTGCCATTTTTATGACACATAAAGAACTTCGAGGAATTCCCAAGTGAAGTATTTGATGACATTTTTTATGCTGTTGAGCAAAATGCGAAAATCTTGAAAGACTTGTGATAACCAAAGAAAGTATATCAAGGCTTCCCACTAACAACATGTTCAAAAGACTATTGACCCTGAGACGAGGGAACCAGAAGTGGTAAAATGCTAAGTGTTTTCTTGGTTTTAGGAATGACTACTGCACAACTAATTCTTTGTCTGGATATCAGCTACACCAGAATCCTTAAAAAACGATTGGCCCTTGACCCCAAGGGCCATTTCGTTGTCATATCAGTAGCTGTTTTTTAGTACCACGCCTTTGTCTGTCCTGAGATTGCTCCTTAAACTTGTTTTAGCATTTAGTTGTTTGCTTTCTTTGTCTCTTACTTTTGTTTGGGGTAACAGTGAGGCAGTTTATTCCATTAGCAAGCTGGTTAAAGCCTGGTTGAAGAGTGACTTGGCTAACACAGGGGAAGCTCTAGTTTCCAGAAAACACTGGTGGGAAGATTTTACCGTTTTTGGGGGGAATTGAAGGCAGACTCGTAGGAATGCTCCTCGAAACATGCTGGCTCTGGCTCTAAGCCATGTCATGCTCGACAGAGCTGTTTGTTACATGCTAACACAAAGGCATGGATGGAAAATGTAGACTTTTGATCCAACTTGAGGGTTTTGTTCAGTATTGGTCTCTAATACTGTAGATTTGCATTAGTTTGTCGCCAATTACATTGATGTGATATCCTGCTGTTTCACGCCTGCATTCATTTTACATTACAGTGCGCAAACACACACACAACCACATCCTAAAATCTAATTAGTCAATTGTGACAAGAATAAAACCTATTTATCATCTAACCTCCAACATGAAAATATCAAACTGACAGAATGCACTTCCCTTGTAACAAATTGTTGTGAAAAAAAAACCCAAACATAATTAATGAAGCAATCAGCCTACGCCAGCCGAGCTCTCATTGACACCCCGCTGTTGTATGCGATTTTAATAATGCTGTTTAATGACATGCTTCATGTTGGCTGGCAATGCAGCTCCATATGTTGTTACAGCTGTGGGGAGCAAGAAATCTACATGATCTACACAGCTTCAGAGCATGGCTCCCTGCTGGGGTAGGGGGATTTATGTGTGTGTGTGTGTGTGTGTGTGTGTGTGTGTGTGTGTGTGTGTGTGTGTGTGTGTGTGTGTGTGTGTGTGTGTGTGTGTGTGTGTGTGTGTGTGTGTGTGTGTGTGTGTGTGTGTGTGTGTGTGTGTGTGTGTGTGTGTGTTGGCTGGCACTACACTTGCCTTGCCCTCTTTTTTTTCCTCTTTGACTTGCTCGTATATGCTTCTGTGCTCCAGTAAATATTCAGTAAATGCTTCAGAACGTGTTTTGAGTTCACTTCAAAGTGTTCTCTACCACATAAGATAATTCTAGTGCCAATTAATTGCACTTTTTTGCCTCGTTTATAATCCATCTTTGATGCTGTCATACTCCAACTACTAAAACCTGATGTAAAAAGATTACATTTTTAGAATCAGATTCTTTTTAAGTGAAAGCTGTAAATGAGCAACAACAAGCTAACGTGGCAAAAGGAACTTTCTCCACCGAAAAGAGCTGATGTTTTCTAAGCCAACCCTGTCCCCAACTTTGTCTGCTGGTTGCTGGTACTAGTGAAAGCTTCTCATTCTGTCATGTTGATACAAATTGTATTTTAAAAAAGACGATTTTTAAACTAGAATAACATAACTGCATTTTGTCTGGTATTTCAGGTCCAGGTCTTAAAACAATGTATTTTCCCTTTCAAAGGTCCACAGTCACATTACACATATCCTTGCACCCTGACACACTGACACTGCCTTTGCCCCCTCACACAACCCCTTCCTCTGTTCACTGCAGCAGCTACCTAATGTTGCATCAAAGACCCAGCGGTTCACAGCGAAAGCCTGTGATGGAGAGTTTTTTCCTTTTATTACCCTCTCTGATGGATCTTCAGAGCGTTAATGCCACGTGCCAAGCTGCTACTCCATCATCAAACCCCATAACTATTACACAGCTCCTGAGAGAGTGAGAGGAAAAGATGATAGAGCAGAAAATAAAAGAGAGGAAATAAAGAAGAGGGGAACAGCCACGGTGACCGGTTGCACTCTCTCTGCACTGCAGCACAACAGCGTGTGTGATTTATCTGTCAGTTGGCTAGGGGGGAACTAGGTTCCACCATTAGCAAATTAGCCTTAATTCACCCCGACAGCAGAACTCACTTCCTCTAGTTTTTTAGATTCAAAGCATAAGGCCAAGTGCCAACACTGCTCAGGAAGATTCTTCTCCCCGAGTATACAACTGTAGTTCAATTACCTTAGCAGGAAATGATAAGTGTATTGATCTACAATTTTAACAGTAAGTCATAACATAGTTGGCTTACATTAACTGTTGTTATTTCACAGCTTGGTTGAATACTCGATTCAGATTGGTCAATTGGAATATTCCAAAGGTTGTTAATATCTGCTAACTATGAAGACAATCAATCCAAAGAAAGAAGTCAAGTCAAGACAGAGTGTGGACAACAAACTTTAGTTATCTCTATCAAAAAACACCATGGAATACTTTTTGAATATTTATTTTCATATTTGTTGAGAGCACAAAACGTTGGATTCCTGATGGTTCAACTTTTAGAATGAGCAGTTCAAGAACCGAGTTAAAAGACGGACCGCTGGATGTCAGAAAAGATGTTTTAGAAAAAGCAACAGATCTCAAGATCAATAGTTTTTCACAACATAAATATTTAAAACGAATTTGAGGATATTTCGTCATACTGATCGTTACATTAAAGCCCTCAAAAACAATGTGATACAGTACTGTACAGTACAAGTAAGCTACTATGGGTCTCTGTGTCATTCAAGTTTGCCTGTGTGTGTGTGTGTGTGTGTGTGTGTGTGTGTGTGTGTGTGTGTGTGTGTGTGTGTGTGTGTGTGTGTGTGTGTGTGTGTGTGTGTGTGTGTGTGTGTGTGTTGGCAGTTGCGCATTTTGAGTCAGTGGGGTCAGTCAGTCAGTCAGTGAGCTCAGCGGTCATTGGGGTTGTTGTTAGCATCTGGTGCTAGCTAGCTATGCTAACAGATATATGAAGCTGTTTCTACAGAAAAGATGAGGGAGAGTCCTCTCCTGACTGAGAGGCTCTGATAACTACAGCTCAGGTGAAGTAAAGGACTATCTGAGTGTTTAGATTTTTAATTTTAGTTTAAGTTAGCTCAGTGGTTCTCAAATGTTTTGGTCACCATTTATGTAAACAAATATTTCCAATGTGCAGCGAGGCGGTAATTGATGAAAAAAAGAACACCTTCAGCTTTGCGTCGGTATCCTGCATCGGTGTTCTTGTTCATTAATGACCGCCTCGCTGCACAATATCCCTACTTTAAAAAACATATGATAAAAGATCTGAATTAACATTTGTCAACATTTGAGTTTATCGTTAATCCGTCCAAAACAAGAGGCAACCTCTTGATCTGAGAAGTGAAGCAAAGGCGGAAGTGCCTTAAAGTTGCATTATCTCTCGTAACCAGCAGGGGGCTCTAGTTGCAAAAATAAGTCGTATTGTATAGAAGTTTATGAGGAAATGACCCTACTTCTCATTTGAATTATTATTGCAGTTTATGTTATATGTTGAAGGTCAAACATAAGTGAAAACTTTAAAATTGCAGTTGCCTTAAAATATCTGGCTCAGCTCTCCATTTTACTTGCTCATCTCACTCTTTTGTCCATTTAAGTTCAAAATGAGGCTTGAGGCTTCAAAACTGTGGTCCACCAACCAATGGTTGACGTCATGAAGACTACTGTATGTCTACCTTTTTATATACAGTCTATTGTTAAACGTAAATGGTTGCTAACATCTCAACCAGATAATATTTCCTTAATTTCACAGATACTCTAAGTTCCAACTAATCAAAAATGACATATTAGAAAGAGCTACAAATCTACTCACCACCTGGATCTTCTTCACAAACCAGCTCCAGCTGCTACTGTATTGCAATATGGGTCAAGTAAAATGCACATCAGTCAAATCATGTAGCATGAATCATTTCAGAAGTAGTCACGGTATTGTAACCCAGTCACAGATCACAGAACACATTCAGTGCCTAAATGATTAAACTTCAACTGACTTCCACCAACTAAATTCAACCAAGAAAACATAACCACTAAACTGCTGTTGTGTTTTCCCCTGAAACTGCAGCAACATGCTTCTCTTTGATAAATCATTTATGAGGAAAGGATTTCAGGGAGTATGCTGGAAGCTTCAAGCTATTAATAATGTACTCAAAACAGAAGGCAGTTACTGCCAGAGAAATACAGAGTATCCCCAAAATTCATTTTTCTGAGCTACGTGAAATTAAACAGAAAACGCCTGATCTTTTTGCATTTATTTTGTTCTCTGTCTGTCTGTCTGTCTGTCTGTCTGTCTGTCTGTCTGTCTGTCTGTCTGTCTGTCTGTCTGTCTGTCTGTCTGTCTGTCTGTCTGTCTGTCTGTCTGTCTGTCTGTCTGTCTGTCTCTCTGTCTGTCTCTCTGTCTGTCTGTCTGTCTTTAGAATCCATAACAATTAAAGATTGACGTCAAATGTGTTGCTACCCCCCCCCCAAAAATTGAAAATAATTACGAGAAACAAGTAATCTCTTGGGCTTTTGCTCAATGCCCTAAAAAAAATCGACATTTTTGCTTGGCATAAATTGACATGTTAACATTAATTTGTCTAATGGTGTTTGGGTCAGTCACAACAATACCATGCCCTGGGCATCCACAAAAAAATGCAAAATTCCATTGCCGCAAAGTGATGGTTGAGGCAAAGCTTGAGAAGAGCAACTACTAATTTTGGTTTAAAATGGGAAGGGAATGGAAGGGAAGGGAAGTGAAGTCATGCTTGTGATGAGGTCTCGTGTAATCCCCCTGTTTGTCAGGTACAAAGTGGCATCTTTTGATATCTGTGTGACAATACATTTAAAAAAAAGGGTGTGATCAAGACCTCAGATGTTGTGTCTGGGAAGGTGAAATAATTCCACGCATCAAACAGGCAGCTGAGCTGAAACATTGTCGAGCCATTTCCATGAAATTATCATTGAGGGTAGCTTCAGTCTCGATTAAAAAATAATTATTCCAGTTAGCGAGGATGCAAGCAATTTTTCGGGGAATGATGTCAATTTTGATTCATTTGCTGCATCGACTAAAGGCAGATGGATCCTCCACTCTATAAAATTTCCCCACTGGCCTGCTGTGTGACAGCCTCACACACACAAAATATCAGACCTAATTTTGCTGCATGCAAGAGGATATTCAAACAAATAACATCACTATTGTGCAATCTCTGTTATGTGCAATATATACTTAATGTTAATTTATTTTCAATCTGGTATTACTGGCTCCTTCAATATTTTACTTTTTTTCCTTTCTTTTCCATCCATACTAATTTGTTACGCTTCATCTCTTTCTAAGCTTCATCACCTCCCACTTCTGTCCAATATTAATCACTGTTTCTCACACACTCCTAGCTGCACTGGTGAATGAATGAGAGAGAGGGATAGGAATAGAATCTAATTGAAAAGGGTAAACAAAGACTTAGTGAGCTGTCTTCTGCATAATTACTTCCACTATTGGCTTCACCTTGTTCTCTCCTCCTCTTCCTCCCTGGACGACAAGAGGGTCAATCCCGTCTGAGCATGTGCAAAGATGAGGCATGGCACATCTTTTCACACAACAAATTAAACCTAAAAAGTCAGATTCGGGCATTGACTCTTAAGGAGTTGGGATTTATTCATGATTTAAAAAGTAATACTCATTGTAAAATATCAATGCAGGAGAATACATGCTACACAGCAGACCAAAGTGAGCATAGATTCACTTCTAAGGTCTTAAAACTACAATTCATACCATGTTTAAAGGAATAGTTTTACATATTTTAGCATTTGATAAGGCCTAAGGAAATTAGTTTGCATTTTACCACTTCCCGTTTCCCAATCTCAAAGAGGTTTTTCGAACGGTTAAAGGCCTATAATAAGGTCTGTGGTTAACAAAGCTTAAGGAGAATTCAAGTTGTATTCTACAACATAAAATATGTCAGAAAATACCCCACTGGTGAATGTCTGAAGCTCCTATATATTAGAGAAAAGGCCGTTTCTAACAAGTGACTAAAAGATATTATTTAACGTCATCACGCTAATATTAGCCGCCATTAGCTTAGTGGTGGTGACCGTGATGGAGTTTCTTTGTAGCCTCAAGCTAGCTTTGTACTTGTGGCTATTGCAATTACACTTCAAAAATCATAAAGTGGTATTAATACGTGTAGATTATCCTGCTGAACAAAACATTAAAATATCATAAACCACAGATTTTATTTTCTGTAATAGTCCAAAATTAAATGGACAATTCAATGCTTTTTGTAGAGGGACCGCCTGCAATGCACACCTCCGGGTCAGTCTACAAAAAATATGTTTTCACTGCCCCACTCTCTGTTGCAGTTGTTTGTACCGTTAGTATTAAGAAAGTTTAATGAATAATGAGATAAGTAATAGTCATCCAATTTCAATTAAAAATATTTAGTCTGCATTGAAATTCCATATAGTATTTTTTTCCAGTTTGATGGAACTATTTGATATCTGATTCATACGGCATACTCATCGTAGTAGTTAATTAGTTGTGTGCAAGCAACTGCAGCATTTTGATATATGAATCAAAAATGAACACGGCTGACTAAAATAGAAGTGCAGGCTAAACTTGTTGAGTTTCGCTCTATAATAATGATGCCAATTGACTCCACATGGTCTAATTTGTTAACATTAATTAAAAATCAGTATCACAGAAATGACGATGATTGAATGAATTTTCACAGATTTAATTCATTAATCTGTTGATATCTGTCCAGTCTCTCATCACTTTTAGATCTTCTCCATTTGTGGTCAGCTCTACGTTGGACGCAACCAGCCAATTAACTTCGGCACTGTTTTTAAATGCTCTACTTCACTCTCACTGTTATCTCAATATAGTCTATGTCTGCTGATAATAAATCAGGTAGCAGCTTCATGAACGTTGTAGGAGGTTATTTCCTTTAGGGGCCCTCACTCTGTATGTCAGCGATAGACAATGGGGTAAGTCTAACACTCTTGAGTCATTTATGAAGTCCTGCTTGCAATCTTCCTAAAAGCTCCCCAGACAGTTTCATACATGCCAAATGAAAGCAGTTACTACTGAATGAAGAACTCAAGAGCTGGACTGAAACTGACATTTATTTTATGAGATCACTATGTAACACTAGGGTTCGATTGGCTAGCGCTGAAACCATTTGACATGATATGCAAAGGAGCAGGAAATCTCTTAGCTGTTGACAAATCACCACAGAGCTGGCCAGTTAACCAATCAGAGCAGACTTGGCTCTAGTTTCAGACAGAGGGTGAAAAGAGGTGTATGAGAAAAATAAAGACCTTTCTGAACATTAAAGTATGGAAACATGTTACAGTAGAGGAACAAAATACAAATATAAACCTGAAATGAGAATTACATGTCCTCTTTAAGTTGAATTTAATGTGTTTTTCCCCTTTGTAGAACTAATAAATGTATTCTGATTCTGATTTCCCTGTAAAGTAGAACGAAATCTTAACCTTTCACAATTTTGTGAAAGGTTAAGAAGGTTTTGTGCTGCGCATGTGTGACGCAATTTCCATAAAAAAAACATTATATATTTTGTTACATGCTACAGGCATTAATAAAACTGTAACCATAACATTTTAGCAGCCTCTAACCATTAAAAGCAAACACAATGGCAGTAAATGTATGTACACTTGGGCATGAGATGTAGGCAGAGAGTCAGTGCGCGACACAAAGATCCAACCCCTGATGCTCTAAAGATAACATCTTCTGTGCTGATTCCGTGTTACCCTACTGACGCTGCCCTTTCCACAGCCTTTTCACCGGCTGCCCTTCGGATGATCGCATCTCATCCATCAGAGTGCAAGGCCTGGAAAATGGGGGCAGATTTACCGTCCATTAATGTTGCCTGTCTCAAATGGTTTGGACTTTGCATTACATTAAAAAAAAAACACAAACACGCACGCACACACTCACACACACACACACACACACACACACACACACACACACACACACACACACACACACACACACACACACACACACACACACACACACACACACACACACAGGCCCACAGCTACTTGTCGACTAGCTCCTCCAGTGGCATTAAGGTTAAAGAGCAATTACAAGCTTTTTTTTTTTTATTTCTCATGTTTCCATACTTTATTCCTGAGTGTATCTTTGTTTTGTATGTGTAACATAAGCTAATGGATGCCTCGATCTCCCTTAGGATAATTAAAGTACTCTGCAAAAGATTGGATTGCAAATGGAGTTCAATCGGATGGTGACCCACTTCTGGGAGAGAAGCGGAAACAGGGTGAGAAGAGAAGAGGTAACGGGGGGAAATAGGATAGGAAATTAATTGAGGAAAGAAGAATCAGTACAAATGTGGGAAAGAAATGGACGTTATTCTTTGAAATGACTCACAGACATTGCATTATGTACTGCATGGTGGTTGACAGGTACAATAATAGATACAAATCAAAAAACACAAATGTGCCGAAACACCTGCAAATTAAGTAACATCTTCACCAACATGACAAAACAGACTCTGCGTTTAATAAAAGCGCTGCAGAAATGGAACACTGCAAATACGAAAGTCCGCAAGAAGCTAAAAAAAACAACGAAATGGGGACACTAGAAAGTGACGCATACAGCCGACCCGAGCGCTTGTTGACATTTGGGGGAATATAAAGTCGGCCAACTGCCACTGGAAAGTATTAGCGGCTTACATTAAGAATGTGATCACTTTATTCCTATCGATATGATGGCAGATCTACTGTAAGCTAGCTAGCTAACCTAATTATTTAAAATATACTGACAAAATACAAAATTATGAAACAGGCCATGTGCCAACATGACTGTTGGCCAACTTTATGAGCGGTGTGAAGTTGGGGAAGATGTTTCTTTATTTGCATATGTTTTGGCACATTTGAGTTTTTAGATTTGCATCCTTTCTGAAGCATTTCTCCTAATGTTTTGGGCTGTTCAAGCATGTTGGCACCTTTCGCAGTTTTTGGAGAGAAAACAGGGAGATAAGGTGAACATTTTAAAATATTAATATCATGGACCTCATAGTAACATAGCAGGTATTAGACATTTTGGGATATATGCAAGCAAAACAAAATTAAAAAGAGTTAAAGTATGGTAGATTAAAAATACTAATACAAAATTATAATAAAAAATATGCTCTCATTCTTGACCAATCATTTAGTGTATATTTGGGACTTTCTGTTTTCCAAGGCAGAGTATTGATTGGTTGCAGTAATAAGGCATAGTGCTAAAACACCACCTGTGGCTTTATTTTACACACACCAGTTTTTTTGCACCTGCTATACGGATTTACTGGTAGACTTTTCTAGCAGTAAATCCGACGACTGTATGAAATCCTTATATTAATGGGACTATGAGCACTTCATTTAATGTTCCACGGTGTCACAAATCAGGTTTAATCTCTAAACGTCACATCTGTGTGCTCATCAAATCATGACTGATTGACGCCAGCTGATGATCACACGTAAGCACATACGGACACCGATAAGCTTTCACAGCCTATGGGCACAATCACTTCATCCCCTTGATGAGTAATAAAGTCTAGTCCACGCTGGCAAGAGAAGCAATAGCTGTTAATGTCACTGGAGCACGACGCGTGGCTTTATGCTTGTGATAAAGATAGAAATGGTGTGACCTTGGTTGGGTGTTTGTGCGGATTTAACCTTCTATGAGATAACACTTTTATAGAAAAGTCTATAACGTCAGAGCCCGTATGTTTGCTGTACATTGCAGTGGAAGTCCTACTGTTGAAGCTCTGTTGGTTTTTTGACAATGTCAGGAGAAATCCATACAGCATATTTCTTTTCAGGTTCTATACTGCAACTCAATCACCTGCTTTCTTACTTTGTAATTTCCTGGTTTTCAACTGCATCTATATTCCTACTAAGGCTGTGTGCTTCAACAGATTCTTCCCATTTTTATTTTTTACTTGTGAGGTTTTTTTTTGTCTGCATAATATAAACTCTTAATTTTGCACTGTTCTGAACCAAAAGATGGTCAAATTGCATAATTGGAAGTGGCAGTAGCTTAGTCTGATGGCCGACAGGGGCAAACGCACTATAGCGGCCCAAAACGCATAATAAAATAGGCTCATTACATTCATATTCTTGTAACTAAATTGCTTTCATTTTCAGAGGAGGGCAGAGGGGAATATCTGATATCTCATTCTCCCTTTGACCAAACTGTATGGCTACCAAGCATGGTGAGGAAGGGTCTCAGCAAAGACTCCTGGGTAATAGGGTTTGATGTAAAGGCTCATTCCCTCCTCCGTTTCCTTCTGAGCCGGCTAAAACACACTGCCACGGTCTTCTGGGAAATTCTGAAACAAAGACTGGGTCCAGATGTGTTTGGGCTGACGTGAGCTGAAGTCGGATTTTATGCTACCAAAAAGAGAAAAATATATCAAGCAATACAGTAGGCTATATCAATATACTTTGCCCGTGCATGGGCTCACCGTCACCCTCCTGTCCACACATAATAATCCAAATGAATCCCAAATAATGTGATTTTATACAACAATTGTAATAAATAAACCTGATCCAATATATGCGTACACATAAACTTGACCTACACATATATCACTTTGCATATCATCATTTATGTTGCAAAAAATAAAAAATAACACAACTCAGTAAACACTGTGAAACTTTAGCGTAACGTTCATATTTAGGCTTTTGGTTTAACATGGCGTTGAAAGTTCACATCATAAAAGCACTTTGGCAAGATACAGCTTAAGTTGTAAAATGCTTATTTAGCACCAACTCTGACATGATCCAAGCTTCTCGGCCACGATCTGTTGTTTTCATGAACGGCCGAATAATGCGTCACATTTAATTTTGTAGCTGTAAATTATTGTGGGATAGCATTTTCGCCTTTCCTTTTGTGAAGGATGGTTCAGTGTATCCTAAGCTGAGGAGATGACAAGGAAAGCATTGAGGCTCCTTTCCTATCATGTAAAGGATTCAAACAGCTCTTATGATGGCTGCAACTGAGGTACTTCCGGGTCATTTACCTCAGTCAGGAACCTTCCGAACCAAAATTGACAATTCGACCGCAACCCACATCATACATTCCCCTTAAAATTGTGCCGAGCTTCCACAAAGCTGTGTGCAGGTCAAAGCGATTAGCTCAATCTCCCAGCAGCCCAGCAAGGTTTGATCAAATAGCAAGCCTTCCTCGTCTCAACTCAAAACAATCTTTCAGAGTGTCTGCCTCGGGCTGAAGCATGTTGACACTACACAAGCCAGGTGTAATGGAATTGACCTGCACCCCAACCCTCTCCCGGTTCGTAAATAGACATATCAATAAAATCTGCCGCACTGGTCCAATGCAGCACGAACTGCACACTCAGCAGATTGTAAATAAAGGTTGTACGGCTGCTGCAGCTGGACGGGCCTTTCTCTGTTTCAAGGTCTCTTTTTTAGCTGCAGGATGAGCAAAGAAACAAAGACCTTTACATCGATACAAATACTAGATAACATGTAAAGTAGTTACAGCAGTTTAACAGTAGCAGGCCAGCAGCAGCAGTAGTGCTGGTGGACGGGGAGCTGGGTGTTATGGGAATTTCTGAGTTGTTTTTTTTGCGAAACTGCGAGATACTCATTGAGCATGTTAGTTATTGAACTTTATTACACGGCTTAGTTGAATACTTCATGCTGATTGCAGGGGTTGTTAACAGACCGCTACTAAGGAGAACAGACCATTGCTAAGGGGTAAAGTGGATATGTGAAGTCATATCAATCTGAAGAAATAACTCACAAGTCAGAAGGAGTTGGTTGGGCGAGATGATGAAGCATGCATTGGCTTAGTGCTATTCAAACCATTTTCCAGGGAGATTTGGTTAAACAATTGCAAAAAGAACAAAACGACCAGCTCATTTTATTTTAATATCAATCAGCAATTTCAACTGGATATTAAGGCCTTTGGAGGAAAACTCCTCATCTGGGCGATTCTTATGGTGTGATAAGTCATTACTCTTCTGCGATATCTGCGATATCTGCGATATCTGCGATATCTGCGATTTCCATTCTGTTTCTCACTCTCTGATTAATGGCAGGGATTCCTAATCACACCTTGACAGCTTTGACATTTCCTATTAGAAAGTGACATATCGAGGTATGAAAGGTTTGCCGAGTCAGAGAACTGCTGGTCATCGATACATGACCAGAACATGAATAAGGAAGTTAACATCTGGAAATACATATCAGCAATTTCAACAGGAGTCACTTGTGCCATTAAGAAGGATAATTGGGATGTCAACAGCTAACCTAATATTTCTTATGCTAACCAATGCTGCTCCAGCCATGATATACAGTATGTTCCCTCATGTGTATCTTGCATTGCCTTCTATAGGCCAAGTTATATTCTGAGTTTATAATGGTTTTGTATTTTTTATCGATCTCGAGCGCTAAATATGATACTTTCAGCTAGTCTAATTTCTTAAATTTGACATTTACAATTATTTTATCCTCCTCTTATCCTGCTTGGATTTCAACTAGCAAACGTTTGATTACACGCTGTATTTTTCAATTCATTTAAACTTGTTTTACTGCCTGGGAATTGAACATTTACCACAAAGCTTGTTCCCTGCAATTAATGTACTGCTATATAACAATGATACTAAGAAGATTCATTATCCAAGTTTAAAAAAGTAAAGAACAAGTTTTTGGATGGCAAAATGCGGGGCTCTATGTATGAAGTTACTATATCTTTGCTGTTTTGTGATTGCTCTCACTGAGGGTTAGGAGAGAAAGAAGTGGGTGATGAAAACAGACCCTAGAAGAGTTTATTAGAAAGGGAAAATGTGGCACCAGAGTCAAATGATGCTGTAATGTCCAAAGTCAGATCTCAGTTCATCATCACTTCAGTCACTTAAGTTGCTAATGGTGACAGTAGCATGAGTAATATATCTGTATTAGTATGTGTCAGCTCTCATTTCATCACCTGCCACCAGAACCCTGAAGGCCTCACACTCCTCAAATGACCTTTTGAAAGTTTGGATTGGGTTTTTGTTGCAACCTAATGTATTATTTAGTTATCAAGGTTTGTCTACTTTACTTTCCCTTTCCTTGTCCATGAATTTAAGATCTCAACAGAGAGTGTCCAAGTTTCCTTGAGCCTGAACCCCTCACTGCTGCTGTAAAGGATTTCATATGGCTTTCTGTTTGATATTAACCTCCCTTCTGTGTACATGTATTTAATATCATTGTTTCATCCTCAACCATATGTGTTGATGGACACTCATAGGTCATCACAGAAGGACTATTGAACTTGCTCCTCTGTTATAGGTTTTCTATCTCAGTCCAAGGTCCTGTAATTTGCTAGATTGTAACAAAAGTTATTAGCGCTATTAGCCATAGCCAGTTGTGTTTCATTGTTACTAGGGTACCATGCGACCAGTTAAGAATAAGGAGCAGGTGGATTGAGCAACTGAGCTTGGACCTTTGTGCTAAAATTGGCCTTGTAAAACACTGGCTAGCCATCCAGTGTGTATCACCCAATTCATTCTGGGATTGGCTATGTGGGACCCATAGTAACATTGGGTCTTTTGATGGACATGAAACTGTATATGAAAGGAGTGGAGCTCACAAAGGCACGGGGTGGGGGAGGGGAGCCAGGGAGTCCTTCAGGTGGAGCGTGGAAAGGTGAAGGGATCACTGATTGGATGAGGAGAGTGTGTGCAGCCTCCTTAGCCTCATGATGTGCTTGTGCTCGGTTGTGTTGCAGAACTACTGAAATAAAGAGTATTTGTTTTAAGTTATGCACGCCTGGAAGTCCATTTTGTATCCATGTGTGCAGCAGCTACAGCCTTTCTGCCACCCTAAACAGGATCATCAGTACAGATGATCAATGGATATTCTTCCAGAGTTCCAACATGGAATGCAATTTCTTAGAAAATACCCTGAAAACTATGGTCTGTGAGTTTGTCAAATTCTGACAACTTCAAATGTATCGACTTCAGGGTGGACATGTCCTACACTGACCCTGTGTTTTTAACCTTTAGTATGTAATGAAGTGTGATCATAACAGGGTTTTTGAGGGAAGGGGCCACTGTCAGCAAGCCTGTTTCATCTGACAGAGTTTATTAAGTCAAGGTGATGAGCTGCAAACCCAGACAGCAGGGGATGTGATGGCAGCCACTTCTCCTGTCAAAAGTGATTAAGGTATCAGGGCTCATGTCTGGGGAAGGGAGGCTGGGTTGTGAGAAGGGGGGGTGGGGTGGCAGTCAACAGTCTGACTACAATATCCCAGACTCAGTAAAGTCTCAATAATGGGATGTGAACGCTCAGATGATGGCTGGAGAAGGAGAGGAAATGAGGGAAAGGGTCAGTAAAATGGGATGAGGAGGGGAAATGAAACGAAGAGTGATGTGCTATCACAGAGATCAACAGATGGGCTTCCACCTGGGCATGTCTCCAGGGAAATAGCTTTTGATGGTATGTCAAAAAATGTGAGAAAAAGGACACAAGGCCAGGAGATCCCTTCTACTACTTTTCATGTGTTGATTTAATTGCTTGTAATATCTTGGATCGGTGGACGGTGATGTTTGAGTTTTGATTTGTTTTGGTACTCTCCTAAACTTTGGTGTTCTCCAACGTCTTAAGGGTTGCTTGAGTCACCTTTTGGTCGACGATTACTGTATTCATTGTGTTTGTGTGGGAGTGTCAGAAGTGTTGGGACAGTTTTATGATATCTAATGTTTTGAAGAAGATATTGGTTTTGGGGTATTTTTGTGTATAACCAATGATGCTTTTGGGTTCTGTCGTTTTATGGGCAGTTGGTCATTCTGGAAATATTTTGGGACTGGAAATATCTGTTGTTTTGTGGATTGTAAGCCAACTGGGTGTCACTTTTATACAAACATACATATCTGGGGTTCAATCAATATTTTCCTTCTAGCCTATTTAGTAGTGATTGCCATGTAACGACCAATGCTGTGTTTCTGTTTGTGTACTTCTGCAGTAGTGTTAAGTAAATGGTGTACTTTTACTCCACTAAATGTATTTGATACCTTTAGTTACTTTTCAATGATTTGAATTATATTCAACTCTTAAATCAGACTTAAGTTCCACCTGGAGTAAATTCACAAGCTACCCTGCAGTATACAAAGTCATTCAAACCAGCTGCACCTTTACCAGCCCTGATAACACTTCAATGATCAATAATTATAACCAAAATATACAACTTATTTTTCTGAAATGGGCTAGTCTGACTAATGAGTACTTTTACTTTTGCTACTTGGAAGTATATTTTGATGCTAATACTTTTGTTCTTTTACTTGAGTAACATTTAGAATGCAGGACTTTTACTAGTAACAGAGTATTCCTACACTTTGGTACTTCTAATTTTACTCAAGTACAAGATCTGTGTACTTCTACTTTTACTTAAGTACACTTTTCTCACTTCTGTACTTTTGAGTGCATACATGCATCCAAATGTAAAATAAAGTGCAGAGTGCAGGATAACCGGATGATGGACTCAAAAAGTTGAGTATAGAACGCTGTGCAATGCTGGACACTTCTCAAAAGCAACGATTGCCAAGTTGGTTACATAACGGGAGTTGGGGAACAGGTGCAATTGTGGTTGCTGAACAAAGGACTCAAATAGAAGTTATACATTTTGTTTCAGTATTTACGTAATACTATACTGGTGTCAAAAATGAACCACTATTCATTGGGTGAGTTGAGCAGTCAGCAGTAATTTGCTACAGCAAACAATAACCTTGCTAGCTTAGCCGCAGTGAAAAGGAACTATCAGCACTTAGCAAAAAGAATATTTTTATCAATTACCTGGTAAATACGGAGCATTTAGCAGCTATGTCAGTGGACAATGAAAGCTAACAAGAGAGTGAATGTTGGACTTATGTTACTACATCTTTGCTGAGTGTGCAAATCTGTGTCTGTTTGCCAATATTAGTTTAATAACGAGATATTGTCAATATTGTTTGTATGTTTGTGAAAAAAAAAAAACCACCGTAACTTTACTTTAAGCCATCAGGGTTTTTTTTTTTTTAGATTCCCTCCCTGGATACTTTGTTTTAATTGTTGAGGTGTTAATGCTTCTGTATCTAAAGTATTAATGGATTCTCATAAACTCCCTAACTGGAATCAACCCTCTGCATTTTGCTGCTCAAATATTATTGACCTTGTAAAATGGCATCCTAGTGTAATTGGTGATTCAGTGGAGAGATGGGGCACTCATTTACATCAAAATGGTTTGGGAAGGATGACCCCAAGATGCAGAGATATCATTAACCCAAAGTTTGGCCAGACGCACTAGAGGTGACAGAGCCGGCAGCAAAAGGTCAACACATTAAGTGATTAGGAAAAACCCTGCCAATTGAAGATCATATAAGATTATATTTAAAAACCTTACTTCTCTGCAAACATGACAATGTCACATGAATATTTTCCCCTGAAAAGAAAGTTGAATTAGGCACTATCTATTGAATATCAGGTAATTTATTCATATATATTCTGAACAGAAATCCTAACACTGGATAAAGCCAGGCTCAAACTGACTGTTTCATTTTGCTGAAATATTAAAGTCAAACGTTGTTACTGAGGCAAGATATCTCTTTTCAACACTTCATGAATAAGAAAGATGCTGCCGACAGTTCTATAAATGGGCCTATGAATGATATATGAACGAGCCCCTAAGGAACAACATCATCAAAATACTTTTCTTGTATTACAAGTTTTCTGAAATGTTTGTTCAAATATTTGAACGATGCTTTATCTTGTGCTAATCTTTGGTGAATTTAGGAGAAATCTACAGAGAAGATCTTGCAGACTATACCTGCGTTTTTCAAACTTTAACATGGGAATAGTTACAGGACAGTAGGTTGAAATGTTTTGTCAGACACACTATGATGTCTCCCTCTAGAGGCAGAAGAGTGCCTCACTGTTCACCTCATGCTACAACATTTTTCTAAATCACTGAGATATAAGCAGTAAATGTAAATCAGGGCGTGTCATGAAACAGTAAAAAGTGCTGTTTATATCAGACTTTTTCTACAACTGTAACGTTAGGCTACACAACCGAAATAAACAGAGTGGCGTTTGAAGGTGACCAAAAAGGTGGGGGAAATTTAATTACACTGCAGTATGTTTGCATTCCAATAATGCACCATTTCACAACTCCCACACACAGCTTAACACATGATAAGCTGACTCTGCACATAACTGTTCTCAAGTTGCTGTTATACAGCTCAAATCACAGTTTTACCATGTTGTCCTGCTGCTTTCATGTTTGGTAGTAGGCCTATCCTCTCACGTGGTAGCCAAATACATGTAGTCTTTGACAAGCTAGCAGAACTACCTGGAGAACAACTCTATGGTACATTCAAAATTCTGTTGAATGTGTGCTAGCAGAGGATAGTAGAAGAGGGAAATAAGCATAATTTATGTTGAAATACATCTAGACAGGGGGCTACTTTGCAAACAGCCAATCAGATTTGGGCATTTGCCTGCCTGATGAAATACAGGTTTACTCTTCTAAAGTAAATATGTTCAAGGGTGTTTAGTTGCAACTTGCTGGTGACCACACTGTTTTAACTAAACATAAATTCATATGGCCCTGGCATGAATTTAAAACACTACTACTGCCACGCAATGGCAGGTTAAGGGTATCACACTTAGCACCACATTTCTTCTCTTGTTACTCCACTTTCCGTCACGTTTAAGCAGGCTATTGTTGCACAAAGGTAAACAGGCCCATATGCAATCTTGGAAACCATCGGCTATTGTTTTGCCGACGATTTATTGTTTATTAAGTTAAAAGTAGCTTGAAAACTGGCAACTTGTAATGAAAGCATGCTATCGACGTCGTCTTTGAAAAGTAACTACCGTCATGCGTTTTTGGATTAAAAAAATCACCGAGTTAAATGAACCAAAATATAAAATCCACACACAAAAGAAATGTCGTTTTTATTCTCCGAGTGGGTTTTCTTTCTCAATCAACGATCTTTGATGCTAACAGGAAAACAAACGGGCACCTGCTTCCGGTTTCCCGCCCTCAGTCAGCTGTTCCTCGGATGTTTGCAAACAGTCAGTCCGCCTGGTCCATGGTCCCCGCCTCGTCCTCTGCGCTCCTCTAACTCCTCCAACATGGGGGAAAACGACGACAGCGAGATAATAGAGCACCATGTCGAGGAGGAGATGGAGAAGAAAGGCACAAGGAGCCGCACAGCCTCCTCCACCTTCCCAGAGAGCGTCACTCCGTCCGATAGAGAGGGCCACAGCGGCACCCAGTCCTCCCACAGACTGCTGGCTTACAGCGATGCTCTCATCTCCATCATCGCCACCGTCATGGTAAAACCTAGCTTTATCTATAAAGCTGCTGACCGCCTGCAGACATCCCCAACCAGAGGGCTAGCAGTGGATACTAGTCCAGAAATAATATTACATACTGTCAGAGGTGGGAAGTAACTAAGTACATTTACTCAAATACTGTACTTAAGTACACTTTTGAGGTACTTGTACTCTACGTGAGTATTTCCATGTTTATACTTGTCCTCCACTACAATCCAGTGGTAAATGGTGTAATTTTACTCCACTACATCTATTGCGTACCTTAAATTACTTTACAGATCTGGATTAATGATGGTAAATATAATCCGCCCTTAAATCAGACTTTAGTTCACCTGGAGTAAATTCAGCAGCTATCCTGCAGTATACAAAGCCATTAAAACTAGCTGCACCTTTACCAGCTCTGAGAACACTTTAATGATCAATAATTATAATCAAAACATGTCATATTATCCTGAAATGGACCAATTAATAATGAGTACTTTTGCTTTTGGTACTTAACATAGTAACATTTGGAATACAGGAATTTTACTTGAGTATTCCTACACGCTGGTAGTTTAAATGCACTTTTACTGTTTTAATTAATTTTCCTGATCATACTTTCTTGCTCGAGTGCGATTTAAATGCCGGACTTTAACTGGTGTGGTAATTCTACTTGTATTCAAGCATATCATCTTAACGCCCTTTAAACAAGAGTTTTCATTTGAATTGGGCAAATGGGAGAGAAGTTGGGCAAGAAATATGATGAGTATGTAATGTCAGACATTTTAGAGTCATAGTACAAATGATACTTGCTTACTCTAGTTATAAAGGGGTTATATAATGGAGTGTTTTACAGAGTAAGTTAAACTTTAATTAAATCTCATTGAGATCAAGGTTTCGCTTTGGTTTTACAAGATGATACAATATCATCAACTAGAAAAATATAATGTATGAAATTATAGTCAGCCACTTAAAGGGAATTAAAAAACACAGCTACAGTCAGTTTTTCAGTGTGTTGCGCTTGATGCTTTTATTTATGGTTGAAATAAGCCCTGATAATATTCATGATAGGGCGCTGAACATACAGAGAACATGCTTACTGGTCAGTTGGTAATCCATTGTCTCAACAACATGTGTTTTCTCTGAACAATTGATATTTCTCCTAACGCAGCATCCTATATTCACAGATCTTACCTGTTGCACATACAAAGATGGAAGATAATGACGAGGTAAGATGTGTAATCGCACATTATTTTTAGTCCTACAAAGCGACTCCCTTAAAACAAGGTCTTTTTCAGTGAGACTGTAGAAATGTACGGAGAACGATTACAAAATGTGTGTTATTAATCTGTGTGTCTGCGTACAGGAGTTGAGGCAGAGTGTTCAGCTTCTGCTGTCAACAAAGATTGCTGTTTACTTAATGACATTCCTCATTGTGACTGTTGCCTGGGCTGCTCATATCAGGTACGTTAATATTAGAATATTATTATTCATAGAAGTAATATTGGTAGAAGTAATAAGTATAGGAGCAGTTTTGAGGTTTATATTTATCACTTGCTTATTTTTGTGCTGAATTTCACAGGTTATTTCAAGTAATTGTACGCATTGATGATTGCCTTGCACTGCTGAACCTTGTAAGTACAAAGTCACTGTATGTTTAATAACATGCTACCCTCTTTGGATAGTTTTAATCGACGTATATCTTCCAAGTAATAATACTTTTGGATATTGTATCAAAGGGGCCCTATTGTGCTTTTTGGGGTTTTCCATTTCCTGTAGTGTGCTTTATAGGTTTTTGTGCATGTAAATGGTCTGCAAAAGATATATTCTCAAAGTTCCTCCAGATAAAGTTTCTCTACCACACAAGCCTGAAACGCTGCCATGTCACAGTAGAGGCACAAAATACTAATATGAACCTGGAAATTAGCAAAACAGGGCCCCTTTGAATCTATAGCAAGCATGTACCCTGTACATTTGTTGTGTTTGGCATACTGATGTGACTGTAATGATATCTACTTTAACATTCTTTCTTTTGGATTGCCAGTTATTCATACATCATGTCTCCATACTGTATGGAGCACCAAACAGGGTTAAGAAGTTTATTTTATACCATCCGTTTTAATAAATATAACTGGACACAGTGTCCCTGGTACATTGCATTTTCTTTTTTTTATCATCTCGCTGATATACAATGCGATTAGCTTGTTCTGTGTATGTCCAGTTGGTTGAAAATTCTATTAGATAAGATATAAGGTTTGATTTAACAGAGATATTACAGTTGGTTTGGGTATGATAACTAATTTCCTATAAAAAATAAAGTACATAATAATTAAGACTCAACTAAAGGTAGTCTGTTAGTGCTGTTAAACCTACAAGTGTTTGACTTTGTTAATATTTCCTTGTGCTTTGGGTTTTATCTCAGGCCTGCATGATGCTGATAACCTTTCTACCGTACACAGTGAGTATGAGTCACTGCTTAATGGCCGTTAAATCAGTCACACTATTTGCACAAATACATTTTGCTCTGTAACATTACGGCGCGTCATATTTTGCAGGTCTCTCTGATGGCCACCTTCCCTGAGAACATCCTCGGGATTTTACTCTTTTGTGGTTGTGTGATGGTGATGGGTGTCCTACAGGTGAGCCATTAAGAATAGTCGAATCATTATTTTCTCGGAAGCAAACTGAATTGTAAGTCCACCAATTTCAAAAAGGGATGTCTTCAGTTTAACAACACTACCTATGTATACAGATTCAGATAGTTGTTGATTGATGTGTTATTTTTGCTGTATTTCCTTGTGGATCTACTGAAACCACATAACCCTACATGCTTTGTGTCCCTAGGCGGTGATTGTGGTGTACGCCTTTAGCCGCCCCTTCCTGTTGAACGAGCAGATTCAGATCTCAGAGAACCTGACCGTCTACAAACACCACATCCTCAAAGTCATCATGCGGGTTCCCCTCATGTGCTTCCTCGCCAGCATCTTCTCCTTCATCCTCTTCCAGATTGTAAGTGGAACTTCTCACCGTTTGCCACCCTACCGTTTCCACATGGTATAATTGTTGGTGCCGCTGTTGCAAAGACATCCCCATCTCTCTCTGTTTTCCCTAAAAGCTACCAACAATACAGGACACAAAACAGCAAAGATTTTGACAAAATAGTTTTGTCAGCTGATTTGAATATGAACACAAGATCAAACTTGTTCATATATTGTTAGCAACTTTGCTAAATGCTAGCAGGAAGGCAGGCTACTGTCCAAAACAAGAAACAATTGTAAGAATCCCAACAAAATAAAAACGCTGATCTCAGTGCTATGGTTAAAACAGATCAAAACACCTGATATTTAAAATAGTTGGTTGGTTTTGTTACTTTCTGTGTTTGTCCGGAGCTTTTATTGTGAAAGGGAGATCGGCAGATTTTGCGTGATTAATGACAATTCATTATGATGTTATGGGTGATTGTTTCAGAACACATTTCATTCAGAGACAGGTACTTTGAACACTAAACTGTTGCTGCTTTAAATCTTTTCCAATTTCTACTTTGTTTTTCAGTCCTACGTGCTCTTGGCAATTGTCATCTTCCTGCCGTACATTTCTAGGTCTTTGAAGTGGTGTCGGAGCAAGGCAATTGGTAAGCACTACATGTTACAGTGAGTAACACAAGAAAATATGAGCTCACCTCTTGCCAGATATACTTTGGGAGGAGATGTACGTAGTTGCAATTCAGAATGGCTCCCGTCTTTTGCATTTCAGGTCAGGTGGAGGAGACTCCAGACTCCATTTTGTTTTACACCTTCTTGCCCGAGGAGCCCCTCAGCAAGGACCGAGTGGAGGCATTCAGCGACGGAGTTTACGCCATCGTAGCAACGCTTCTCATCCTAGACATATGGTGGGTTTAATTTTATTTTCTTGAATGTGTAGACATAGGACAAAGGAAGTTTAGGCATTGTTATAGACGGTTCAGGTGATCCAAAGAGGTTGCTCTATAAAGAAAATCCTACATGGATACATCCAATGCACATGTTGCACTTACTGTATTCAAGCAGTAGTAATGGTTACATAAGAAGGTAACGTTTTAGAAAGTGCACACATTTTTTCGTAATATTACAAATACCAATAAAAGAGTGACAAAATAGCACTAGACACTTAACATGTGTCGTCTCTGGTTGCATTTCTTCAGCGAGGACAATGTTCCAGACCCGACTGTTGTGCAGAAGCAGTTTGGCGGGAGCCTGATAGCAGCTCTGCAGGTCTACGGCCCAGAGTACCTGGCCTACTTTGGTTCTTTCGCCACCGTCGGCCTCCTCTGGTTTGTGCATCACTCGCTCTTCCTCCATGTCACCAAGGCAACGCGCTTCATGAGCATGCTCAACACTTTCTCGCTTGCGTTTGTCGGAGGATTGCCTTTAGCCTACCAGCTAACGCATGAATTCCCGCGCAACTCTCGGAATGAACTGGAAGCCATTCAGATCAGCTGCGTGATCATTTTCTTTGCTGGTATATTTCAGCTTTCTATTTGGGTGGTTGCTCTTTACAATCAACAGGAAACTCTGCACCCTTACGTACGATATGGCGGACGCGAGCATGTGTTTATGCTAGCTAAGCTATCTCTGTACCCCATCGTAGCTCTTGGGACGTTTTTCCTGACTTGTATTTTGAGTAAATTTAGTGCCTCGATTTTCCACCTGATGGAGATTACGGTGCCCTTTGCGTTTCTTGTGCTAAGGCTGTTGGTGCGCGTTGGGTTAGCAATGCTACGGCTAATTTTCTGTCCTGAGAGGCCCGACCACGGGAGTGTTGTAGAAGAGGAAGATGACGAGACAAGAGTGCCATTTAATGCTTTAGTTACCTAGCTAGCTTAAAGGGAAGAAGCTACAGAAAGTGAAACTTACTCAGAGCAGTGAGGCATTGTTGCCTAAATGCTTGGTCTCTGAAAGAGTAACTGTTAGAGATTGCATTGGGAATCACATGAAGAAGAGGATATTCTTTTTTAAACTGGTTCTAATGTTGAAAAGGAATCAGTGTAAATGGGATTAGATGTGACCACACATTAAAGGCAAAGTATGGTAGTGACAGGATGATACTGATAGCCAAAGCCTATCCTTTCATTTATTTATTTCAAACCGTAACGTAAAGAACATGCTAATGGAAGTTTTCTTTCGCTAACAATCTACAATCATCTTAAAACTTTCCAAAGCTAGCAGTTATGACCCATAAGATGGTTTTACACTTTGATTTTCATCCTCACATGTCCGGATATAGCAAAAGGTCAAACGTGGCAATAGCTTTTCTGTTTTCATGGATGAATTTAAGTCATATTCGCTAGTGTATTAGTCCTAACAGCTGTTTATAGACTCCAATCACAAAGAAAGCAAGTTTTATAACTATAACTCGGCTTCTGTGCAAAGTCAAGTTGTAAGGTGAACAGTCCGTCCAACTGTTGTGGTTCAAAATGTAGCCTTAAATAGCTATTTATTTAACCGCTTTTTATCTAGCAAAGATTTGCTAAGCATGTTCAGACATGTTGCAAGAAAAAATACATGAGCTAAAGTATTTAAACAGTTTGTGTAAAACAAGAAACGTTTTTTTTCCTCATGTTTGATTCCTCTCAGATTTTCACAAGAATGTAATTGTTGGAGTTGACCTGTTAGCAAGCCAGCTAACAGGTCAACCTACACGGAATAAGTCTGTAGTATTAGCACTTTAAACATGAAAGGGTACGGCCATAAAATGTCAAATCGCACTGTTTCTAAATCAGATTTGTGTTTGCAATGCTCTGTTATGCTATCTGTCCTTTACAGTCATGTCTTCAGCTGTTTTATTTTTAGTACGACAACGTTGCTCTTAAATCATAACCATAATTACAAGGAAGAAAACTGCCAGGTTGTGCATGGCTTTTGTTCATTTTACTTCAAGACATAATGATTTCAGTTCTTTCTTTCAATCCTGTCTTTATTAAGTAATGTCAACCCTATGTTATTGCATGTTATTAACATCAGAAAAACTATTATTTAAACTGGAAACATTAATTCTCTTTATTTTTGTAAACTGCTCAGTATATTTTTTCCAGAAGGTGTCACTGTTTCTGTGTAATAATCCTGAAGCCAGCCTGGCTGTAATGATGTGATTATGATTATGTGTGTTTACTACTGACCTCAAAGGGACGAATGAACTGTCAAATCAAAAACTGTCAAAATTTGCTTTGTGAATAAATCTGAAGTAGTTCCTTCAATGTGGAAATTCTGCGTCTTGTTATTTGGAAACATAAGAAACAAAAACGTACCACATTATACAGAAAAAAAACCTTTATTTACCTCCAAACAGTAAACAACTTCACAATATCCCTAACAAGATATCAATATGTGTTTTTATACATGACTTTGTATTGCCCCAATATTAAAAGCATACTTCCTGTGTCATTTTTGATCTTCTCCACTCCAAAAGCTATAGATTTTCATTAGAAAACATTCCTGCTCAAAGCGAATCAAACAAATATTCACAAAATGATAAATAAAATAAAAAGACAAGCAACCAAACATCTGCAGTGCATCATTACCTGACATCTGGGTCACTAAACTTATATGTATAGTTCCTATTTTCACGGTTGTGTTCCACAAGTGTTTTACCTTCATAACTTGAATAAAAATATAAATTAGTCCACACAGCAACTTCAATCTAATTAAAACGGCAGCTGTGAATCTGTGGAATGTGCCAAAGTAATAATACACTTCTCATTTATAATCACTCTTTAAGGACGCTGTCTGAATAATTATACTGAAATAAAATGATTGATGATGTAAGGATGTAAAGAGGATTAGGGTCACGTGACTATTTATTTTTGTATAAATGTGACCAAAAGTTATTATTTCTTGAGAGTGGAAACACAAAATGTGAGCAACTAAAAAGAAAGTCAGATCTAAAAAATTTTTTACACGTGGGCCTTATGCTCTTTCGTTATTATGTATTTGATTAAAACTACTTTTTTGCATGTTAATAGTTCCTCCGTATCGTCTTTTAAGAATAAATAATGTTGATTTAAATAAACAAATTAGATAAATGCATTTGGAAAGTACCTTCATAACAATTATCTAGCCAGCTGACAGCTGATTACACCGTTAATTACAATGTAATAATCAATTGTTTTTATCTATTCATTTATCCATTAAAAACTTCTCAAATGGGATCATTTTTCCTGACATTTTACAGAAAAACAAAACAAAAATAAATAAAATGGAAATTATTCATTTCATGGATACTTAATAATAAAAGAACCAAGTTTAAGAATTTTACAGGTATTCATTTTAATATAAAAAGGACCATTAATTGAGGCAGATTACATTTGTATAACTTTTTTTTATACTTTCCATGTTTCAAAGTCTTATAGCATCCTAAAAATGTAAACGTTTTAAATCACTTTAGAGTTTATGAATGCGTTGATCACGGATTCAGTTAGTGTTTAGTTATTCCTGTGGCACACTCCAAATAATCCACATCATTTGGCCACCTGCTGTTTTGGTCGTAATGCTTTAGTGTGATCACGTCTGTGTGGATATATGCTCTACTTCATCTCGCTGGACAGTGAAGGTCACAGCAAAAGTGTGTGAAGCAGTAGTGTGTGTTTTGCCACAGAGAGAGGCTTAAGTCAGAGATGTATACAGTACAATACGGCTGGTCCCAACAGTCCACCCAGCAGCACCCCCATTCACTTCTAATGGGGAAAATACCCTAAAATGCACCTCTATGAGGGAAACATGAAGAAAACAAACTGACCAAATAAATGAGAACATCCTCCTTGTTCAACACCTGAAGGAAGAATAGAGTGATACCAATTGCACAAGCCACAGATGCAAATGTTAGCAAAGGAAGGAGATCAGTGTTAATCAGACAGTGCTTTGGTAAACATTTCTCTCTGAAGAAAGGATTCAAAGGTTCTCATCGGCCCGTATGGTGCGGCGATGTAACTCGCTTATAACGCATCATCTTTATTCATTAATCATGAATTCCACAGATTTACCGAGGGATTCAATGATCACATTCTCAGAAACTGTTAAGATATTGCTCATAAAACCACCGCCCGTCCCATTTCTATACTTAAAGATATGTGGAAATACAGCAGTGTATGCACACAATGTTGTATAGGGATCCTATATTGCAATATACATTCAGAACAGAATAATTTAACAGAGATTTAATGCCTAAGAAGATTTTTAAAATAGATTTTTTAAAAAACATTACACACACATTGAGTCCGAGGAGGTGGGAGTGGTCTGATGCATTCACCCCAACCCACCCCCAATCGCTACAGTGCAACTAAAATCCTTGGTTACATTTTTTAAAGGAAGCACAGTCTTTATGGAGGAATACCTCACCATTTTGGGAAATGCGCTTTCTGTACGAGAGATGGTTGAGATCAACATTGCACTCAGTGTGGGGGCTATTAGCCTAGCTTAGCATTAAAGACTGGAAACATGGGGCAGAAAGCTTCACTGCCTTTCTTTCAACGTTATACCTGGTTTGCCTCTAAATCACCACATATCTCATAAAAAACAAATGTTTTTTTACAAACAAAGTTCTACCTGATTCGAGTAATGACTTCAAGAAGAATGGAGGAGAGGATTGATTTTACATTTCTGAAGTAAGGAAATTCTACTTTCCAATCCTGCCAGGATTTATCAATTTTAAGCACCACAAAACAAAATTCTACCCTATTGTACTCATATCGAGGTTTAATACTTCTATGTTGTGCCTCTACTGGGACATATTTCCTTGCTTTAATGTTCATAAAACCTCTGTATTCTTCTCATACTGGCTGTACTGCAGCACCTCTTTTCACTCTCTGTCTGAAACCAAAAAGACTGGTCTGATTGGTCAGTTTAAAGATGTCCCAGCCCATAGCTTATCAGAACATTTACATGCACACAAACCTACAGTATATAATACACTAGAAGAAAGGAAAGTCAGAAGGCATACGAGGGCCCCTTTAAAACTGTAATGTTAGTTTTTTGTAGAACTCTTAATTAGTGAGTTTTAATGTGTGTGTTAGGCAGATTTGAAAAGATGTCCTAAAATGTTGTGCTTTTAACCTTCCATCTCCAGCTACAGAAAAGAGTGCTATAAATCTTATAACCCAGTTAAATGGAACATTAAGCGCATTTCCCAAATGTCCAACTATTCCTAAAAATCCTTTTTGCACTCTCTGGTAAAGCTTCACCCAATGCACCCCTTAAATAAGCAGCAACCATTGATCAAATCTACATCCGTACCTCATAGAAATCTAATTTGTTCATGCTAAAGGCTACAAGTCACATATCTAGTTTTGCATATATTTTCTCATAGCTTAAAAGTTTTTTTCTTTTCCCCAGCAGGTCACACAAGTAGTTAGAATATGTATTAGATATTTATTTAGCTAAATATTTTCAGTATATTTATGTACAATCCATTAACTTGAGTGCTGATGCTCTAGTTTCTGCGTTAACATGCCTACTGTCAATCTGTATTGACTTGAAGTTGTGCTAGTTATTTAGATTCAGACGAAACCTAAAAGCTAAGAGTTCACGCTGTGGAGGAAGAGAATAAACATGGCTTGATTCAGCAGGAGCCCAGAGCTGGACTTGCGTACATGCTACATGTTTTGTTATGCTGTGAGGTTAGGACCATTAAATAGAGCATAGTATATAAAACAGTGTGGACAGTATTCAGACGACCCAAACAGAAAGACGAGTGTCCACAGTCCATGTGCTGTAGCTCAGGTCTCTGTGCCCGGCACGTTGGGCCCAGTTTATGCTGGTAAAAGCTTCTTAAATTTGTTTCTTCAGCTAAAGTCAGTGCAATATTTGCCATCCACAGGTAAACCCCACATCCATCATCCACCTGCGCTGAGAAAGCCATGTGCTCAGGGGTCCGTTTTGTTCCAGAAAACATTTCAGTCTGTACGTTTTTAGGATGGGGACTGCCTGCTTGTGTAGCATGTTGACATTGATGTGCAGGTCCACGTAAAAAAAGCAATGAAGCAGCCTATTTTTTTTATTGTTGTTGATATTGTGTGTGTTTTTTTTACTACAAGGTATTTCCAAGTAGTGTGGAAAGTCACCAAAGCCGTGGTTTTTGCGCTGGTTGGAAGTCGAATGAAGAGTCGGCAGGATGACGATGAAGCCATACCTAATAGTGTGTGTGTGTGTGTGTGTGTGTGTGTGTGTCTGTGTGTGTACAAGCTTACACAAACTTCCCAAACCATCACACACTCTCCAGTCGTCACCCAGCGAAGCAGGCGGCCTTTCACTCAGCCTGGGCGGCAGGAGCTGGGGGGAGCATGCCCCTCTCTCTCAGGTGGGAGTGCAGAGTGTGGAAAATGCCCAGCTGCTGTTCGGGCTGAAGCATCAGCAGCTGCTGCAGCACCTTGCTTGGGTTCGGCCCCCTGCAAGACAACAGTGACATGTGAACCCAGTGGAAAGTGGTAGGGACTATGGCGTTACGTTTACAAGAACGCAAGGTTAGAAGTTTTTCCAAAAGTCTCCAAAAGTAAAATTGAAGCCAGAGCGTTCAGCTACCCAGCCCTTCTTCAGTGGGACCAGCTTCCAGTTAGTGTTCGGGAGGCAGACACCCCCTCCCCATTTAAGGGCAGGGCTAAGACTTTTCTTTTTGATAACCTTGAACCAGCCCCTAGTTATACTGTCAAAGGCTCAGACTGTCGAGGGACTTCCACTTTGCATCTTTTATTTTGTGCATTTTCCCCAGTTGAATCAACACAAACTAATCACATTTCCAAAGTTGACCCCAACCTTCTCGCATAATTGAATGTTTACCATGGATGGCATGGCAAAAAAGGCACAGAAAGAGGGGTAACTGACCCAAGCTGCATGTACTACTACTACTACTACTACTACTACTGACTGCTAGACATCAGAAAGAGCCATCACTGCTTTGGTGAAGAATCACACCTGATCCATAACAAATGTCCTGCACTCGTTTGCTCTAGGTGTGCTAAAAACAGATGAAAGGCATTTAGCTGAATCAGGTGCTAACAGCTTTCTTAAAGTTGAACAGAAGTGGGAAATAGTGGACATGTCAACAGTGTGGGGACAGATAGTGCTCGTAATGTGAAAGCGGCACCAAGAACACTAACAGATATCATAAGTGGCTCTCCATGACAGCGGCAACTCATCAACACTAAGCTGGTATTATAACGCATAACACCATCTGATTTCTCCTAACTGTTTGTCATGCATTTCTTTATTACAGCACCACACCTGTTTTTATTTCCCCCCAAAATACAAGTTAATACTAGTGTTTTAAATTTGGGATTAATCAAAGATTATTATTGGGATTAAGGGCGATTATACCCTTAATGTATATACACTGTTATTTTATATTTTTACATTTCACTTAGAATGGTTGTCATTTTTCTATCTGACAAGTTGTTTGCACTGATGCCAGAAGTCTATCATTTTCAAATTATTGTTATTTTATAGTTTATAACAAATGAAATACAAACGTATACCACTTTTAATAACTGCAAAGGTGCTGGTAACATACCTGATGAAACTGGCTATATAGACGTGTGTGAAGGTGGCCATCAGGTACTGACAGTCGAATCGATCCATGATGCCGCCGTGGCCGGGGATGGTGTTGGCAAAGTCCTGCAGGAGAGCAGAGAGCAGGCGGTCACTACATCCGATCTCAGGTACATGCATCCGTCACTCACCAAGAGTATCATTTAGTCTCTTTATCATCGTCGGTTTTTAAAAACCGACGTGTGTATATATATATATATATATATATATATACATACACACACACACACTTTGTCAAAGTGGAGCTGATTTTACATAAAATACTGGGTTCATTAGTAGTACACTACGTCATATTAGCAATTAATGCATTTTCATATGTAATAAGTAGCTAGTAACATACGTGTAGTGAAGTAAAAAGTGAAATATTTGACTCCCAGATGCATACGGTATGGTGTCACTAGGGGGAGATATGACTACACAAACACTGCCTGGCTCAGTTGTTGCTGTGAGTTTACAGACAGGTGGTAGGGCGCAGTGGCTGCCCAGAGGCAGCCAGCAGGAGGCTGCAGTTCCCCCCCACATCCTGCAATGACTGAGTGAGTACCAAAGCACTGCTGAGCGCCCTGTCCCTTTAAGGGAAATCTCTGCTCTTCACTACAGCTGGTCCAGCCGGTTTCTGAAAGCTTGTAGCTTAAGGTGGAGCTCCAGACAGTTGGGTGCTGCATGTGATTGGTGTTAAAATAATGAAAATGATGGTGGCTGACAGGGGCAAACAGGTTAAAAACAGCCCAAACCACTCCTGTTTAGAGAAACACCCTGCAGTTTCTAAAACGTGCCACAACAAATGAAGAAACATCTTCGCCACCAAGACAACAAATGCACAACATGCAGAGAACCCTTTCCAGAGTGTTTGCAGCGGTTTTTTATCTGCAGCGTTTAGCATTTGCAACGCCTCCTTTTATGCTGCGTATGTTTCATCATTTGCATGTGTTCTGGCAGATTGGTATTTTTATTTTTACATCTCTGTGAAAGTGCAGCTCATTTCTCCTTAGGAAAGAGATTTGAGCTGTTGTAGCACATTTGCACCCCTGGGACATCATAGGAAATAATAGCAAACATTGAATGAATTTTGGGAAATGGACTGTAGCACTTTTTCCATTCATTACGACCCTTAAAAGCACAAACACAAGTCAACATTCACCCATATTCACACAGAGGTAGACGCTGCCATACAAGGTTCTACACACTCTCTCTGGGGCTGGGAATTGAACCACCAACCTTCAGAGTAGAAGACTCTACCTCACATTTAAAGTAGCCCCTATGTGTGCCTTAATGTATGACACAGTTCACACAGATGTTTACGAATAACGTGTGATAATAAAATAAAAATGGTGCTGGTAAATCCCAGCCCATCAAAACAGAATCGAGGGTAGATGCTTCAACAATAGAATGAGACATAAGGACAAGAGGAAAAAAGCAAAACAACAATCCTAAAAAAGGAAGGTAAATCAGAGATTAAGTGTGTGTTGGACAAAAGAAAAGAGACAAATGCTTTACTTTGATTTTGAAGGCTCGCTTGAAGCCGCTGGCAAAGAAGCCGCCGAAAGGCCCGATGAGAGAGCCGAAGGAGGAGAGGAAGACGCTGTGGATCTGGAAGGGGTACAGGTTCACCGTTTTCTATAACAGAGAGAGGAGGAGATGCATGTGGTTTGATGGAAAACACAAAACACTCATTCTGATCTTCTCTCTGTCCAGATATTGATATTGTGGGAAAATAATCTAAATAACAGCAAAGTATATCAGGATTTATCAGAATGAGAAAAATAAATGATTCAAAAACCCCAGGAGAATATTGCTTTTTGTGACAGTTGTTCCATTATAGAATTGATCAAATAAAAGATAAATGAAATACAATATAATGAACTCGTACCCTTTTACTGAAGTAAAAGTAGCAATACAGAAGTGTAAAAATACTCAGCTACAATCAAAGTCCTGCATTCAAAATTCCTACATTTTTTAAGTAAAAGTATTATCAGCAACATGTACTTAAAGCATACAAAGTTGAAGTACTAACTCTGAAAAAATAAATATGTCATTTCTTATTATCTTTATTATGCTCTGTTGATAGTGTTGCATCAGGTAGCATTTTACTGTTGTAGACAAACAAAGTTTTCATTCACACATTATTGATGTTACGTACTTTTTTGTACCTTAAACAGTTACATTTTTGGAGATGTGATGTTATAAGTTTATTATATGTTTTTAATGCAAAATCTGAAAAGTAACTTGTTTAATAAAACGAGTGGAGTAAAATAACTATTTCCCGTTTAAATGTAGTGTAGTAAAAGTATTAAGTAGCATTAACTGAACATACTCAACTACAGCACAAGTACTTCAAATGTATATTCAAGTACAGAACTTTAATACATGTACTCTTCCACCACTGTGTATTCTATAATATAGGAAAAAAGAATAAGATACATAAGAATTATAGATAGATACAAAGTCTGACTGCATTGCATTTAATTTGAATGAGCTCAAATATAAAACAATTGTGGTTGATCTTAAGAAATCAAACATGCACACTGGGAATAAGAGGGATTCAGCCACCTTTTTCTCTCCTTATAAGTCTTTCTATCGTATTATCTATACACTATTTGAATGTATGTATACATACAATAATAGAATACACTTTTCTTTTCAAATGGTCTTAGTTGATGCGAAACGTCTTACCCATGATAGTATGTTCTGTAGCCCAGCAGGGAGCCTGTACTCCTGCATCACAAATATATCGGAGGGCTCGCACTCCACTGTAAAGCTGTTGGTCTCACTGTTGAAGCCCACGGGACACACAAAGTACTGGAACTGAGACAGCAGGTAGGCCAGCTGAGGGAGACATGAGACACAAGGGTGAGATCAACTTCCAGCTCAGTGGGATTATTGAAGAACAATAAATCAAAACATTTGTTGAGGTCAGGATCATACAAAATGAGGACATTCCACCAGCCGCAGGCTTATTAATATCTCTAGCTGATGGTGAAAGTGGTCACTAAACATGTAGGTGCTGCAAAAATTATTCTCCCTCTTGATTTTATTGTAAAAACTAAACAAAGCATTCGTCGCTAAGACTGAAAATCGAGACCATGTGATGGTGTGTTTTCCAAGCACTCTCTGGCAGGGTGAATTATGGGCAACTGCCAAAAATCACCACCAAAATATCTCATACATCTGGGCAAGTTTCATATGAAGAATTTTCATATGAGAACATCTCAGTCTGTTCGAAAAAAGAAATAATTGTAAAAGCAAATCAAGTGTACTCACAATGAAGCCAAAGATCACTGTGGCGAAGTAACCACCGATGAAGCCCTCCCAGGTCTTCTTGGGTGAGAGCTGCAGGGTGGGGGGGTGGGGGTTGGAGGAAGGAGAGAAACAGAGGCTGTCTTTCACATCACCATGATATCAGCCTCACCAAAACCTACATGTGATTTTGAATGAGCTTCGGGTTACTGAACAGCCATCCTATAACTTCTCTCATTATCTCACCGTGGAGTTCAAGAGTTGGAAAATCTACTCGTTTAAAAAATGGCTTTTAACCCAGTAGTGTTCAATCAATTTGAGAAAAAGTGCATGTAATGGTTGATTTCCAAAGAGTTGCATGTCCGAGTCACAACCTGGATTTATTTATTTATTAGAAACCAGTCTGTTTTGGGGTTGATGGCTATAACCCTGAGATGCTATAACTCTTTATCAGGATCATATCATTAAAGGTTAAAGTGCTGACGTCTACCTCCCTCTGTAAACGTAAGTTGTACCCCTACAGAAATCCTCTAAGTCCAGTCAATTTAATCTCGTCTGTAGAAACTTTGGATTCCTGATGTCTAAAAGTGTCCCGGTAAAGAAAAGAAAAATGCGCAAAAGAAGGAAACAGTTAAAGAACGAGAACCGTCTGAACATTATACTTATAAAACCGGATAGATGGATAGATACAGAGCTGCCAACATACACGATTTTGGCGTAGCAGATACGATTTCCAGGCCCTAATTACGCCGCTACGCTTGACTTGAATATCCTACGCATTACCCAACAAATCGAAAAATGAATCGTGTAGCTGGCAGCCTCGTGCCTGTGTTGACATCCAACCAGCCCTAAAGCTCACATATAAGCAGTGGCGGTGCGTCAATAGTGGGCGCCGCCCACCCTGACTTTTTGAGTTAAAAAACGTTATATATACAACATAATTGAAATAAGAAATGTACCGTGTTTATGGGTTAAATGTGTATGGGAGACCACTGTCAAGAACCGCTAAAATGTGTCCGGACATAATATATTGCCATTCGCCTTTTCTGAGAATAGGCAGGTCGGCTACCGTCCGTGGGCGCCGATAACATGGGAGTCTATAGGAGAGCTTATACTTTTCTCAGTCATTTTAGCAAGGATAGCTTTCATTGGGGGATGAAACTTAGATTTGCGCCCACAGCCAATGGCATTGTTTCTTAGTTCAATGTGACATTCTTAGATACGCGATTGGACTATTTCGGCGAATCAGCATCGTTATCATTCCCTAACCACAAGCGTAAAGAGCAGCACCGTAGCTAGCTGAAACTTAGATTGAGTGAATATGGCGACATCGATGGCTGAGAACTCCGTGCAAGCTCTACTTAAAACACCGTTTCATCGACTATCAGATGTCGAAAAGAAGAAATTGAAAGACTTGGGACCCGAGCGTCCGGATTTAAACATTCAACAGACGACCACTGATCGCGGGAGAACCTACACTCGGACTTTCTCCTCAAACTTGTATGCTAAGCGGAATTGGTTAGCTGGTTGTACAGTGAGCAATGCCTTTTTTTGTTTCCCTTGTCTGTTATTTCAAAGTCCTGGGACTGAAACACTTTGGACTACAACCGGGATGAAGGATCTAAAGCACTTCACACAAAAATGTAAGAAGCACGAATGTGGCCGCAGCCACCTAACAACTGTCTTAAGCTAAACCTCTAAAAAAGTGCTATTTAAACCGTGCCGCCCAACTGCGCCCCCCCCCCCAAAATGTTCACCAGCCGCCACTGCATATAAGCCGTTATAAGAAATTTGGCCCTTGCGTTACAAAAAAGCCAATTGGTCCGGGGGACTTCTTTTTGTAATACCCAACCCGTTACCCGGATGCTATGGGTGTTTTGGCCTCCCGCTGTTGAAAGAAGAAAATTTTATTCATGTTGACCGGCCCCTGCGGGGAGCTCGTAGCTGGCTTTTAGAGTCCGTTTTTGTGAAAAAAAATGTGAAGTCAAAAGTTTTATTAAAAAAATAATTCAATTGGCCCCTTTTCACATTGACAACCCTTTAAAAACAATGATTTTAAAACGGGGGAAAAAAAAATAACATCGGGTCCCATAAAATAAACTATCAAAAAATGGGAATTGGAAAGCTTCCCTTTTAAAACGTTTAGGTTATTTAAGGCTTTGGGGTAGTGATAGCAATAGATAACTATAGCAACCAAAAAAAAACAAATTTAGCTGCACAGTTTAATTTCCCAAAATCAGCCACCCCAAAACTAAAAAAAAAAAACTTGGGTTTAAAGTGATCACAACGACTTTTTATGATGGGTTTAAAAGGGGTGAAAGACATTAAAAAATCCCCTGGGAAAAACTCGGGAAAACAATGAAAACTTGGCTAATATTAAAATTTCTGGGGGCCCTTTTCCCTTCGTCTGAAATTTTTTTGTTTTATTTTGTGGGAAATTTAACGGGGTAAATTTTATTATGGTTACATAAATCAGTAAAGATTTATTAGTAACAGTATTACTGTTAAAATTTTAAAATGGGGTAAAATCCATAAAACATCTTTGTAAAAAAAAGCAGGGAAAGGATTTTACAGGGGGAAAATTTTTTTCACTTGCATCTTTGTTACAGGGCAGGGGGGAAATTTTAAAAGGAAAGGGGCCCAATTTTCAAAACTCGCTTTGTGAGGGGTTTTCTCAAATTTACGTGGGCGCCGCTCTTTGCCTTACCCCGCTTGTCTCCTCGTCAGGTCCCGGGAAATTTAAACAAATTTTTGGGTTTTAAAAATTTTTTAAGGGCATTGGAAAACATACAAAAATTTTCATTTATAGCACAGATAATAGAAAAATATTTAATTAACCCGGTTTTTTTTATTATATAAATTTTAAAATATTGTTGTTTTTTTATTTTTAATTTTTAAAGGACCAATGATAATTCGTGAATTTCACTAAAAGCCCCCGAAATCCCCGAGCGAGCTGCAGTTGAAGTCTTTTCACAAATGGATGGTGAACGTACTTGGGCCCCCCAGAAAAAGCGGCGAAAATTTTTGAAAAAGGGGCTTTGCTAGAATTAAAAGGGAAATGGCCGCCCCCAAACCCGGTCGAAGCCCGGACGGCTTCCACGCTTAGTTTTGTTTTTGTAAGACAGTTTTAGCGGGGAGGCATGGGGGCTGACACAAGTTGAAAAACACATCAGGGCTGCTAAACCCCACGTTTTATACAAGGCGGCCCGTGGAAGCTACAAGGCCCCATCGTGGGCTTCTTTAAAGGTTGACAGTGACCCAAAAACCCGGGTCATAAATGCCGAAGTGCTCGCTGTGGACCCTTTTTTTTGGTTTGGGAACCCCAAAAATTCCCGGGCGCGGGGTGGCCGAAACAACGGGCCCCTGGTGAAAAAAAAAGTTTCCCCGGGCTCAAAAAAAACGCGGAAGGCCCCAAATGGCAAATAGCCTCAAATTTATTCCCCAACCTTTTTAGTTAGATTTAAATTTTTCTTTTATACTGTCCCAATACACTCAAATCTGTACCCGACTAATAAACGTTACAGTACTGCCCCGGTGTAAACTGATTTAAAACTTGCAAATTTTTTCATTGTAATTTAAACCACTGATAATGTACTTCTAAAAAACATTTTTCATTTTATGTAAAGGGAAAAAAAAAAAGCCTAGGCCAAATTTCCCCTCAGAGGGTTAAAAATCATGAATTTTAATTCTGCAATTCTGTGTTTAAACAAAAGTATAAACATGATAATACAATTTCAATATTTTTTTATTTCCAAATTTCAGGAAAATATGGGGCTGGGCCCCACAAAAAGCAGCGCCCTTGTTGGAGCTCTTTCCCGGGGGATGCTCTGTGTCACGGAAGGCAAGGGGGACCCGCTCCTACTCCCTAGCCCCCGGATGGGAGCACCGACTTATTGGGACTGAAAACTGAAAACCTCTTGTTGTAAAACTTTTTTCGAGGGCTTGGGCAGGGTTTTGGGCAGTACTCCCATCCTTTTGCCAGAGTGTCCCTGAGGCCCTCTATGGGCAGGAAATATTCAAAATCATTGACAATTTAACTTGAGAAAAAGTTGCCCTATCCTGGGGCAACTGCAAAGAGTTTTGGGGGAGATAAAGCCCTGGTTTATGCAGGGACTCAAACTGGCAAAGGCAGGGTACCCTCAACAAAAAAAAAAAAAATCAGTTTTATGTGGGTGGGATGCCCGTGCCATCTAATTCATCTTTTGGGGTGCAGAAAAAACTGCTGCCCAGGGTTCCCGTGTCCATTGGGGGGAGCTGGTGGAAAATTTACTTCTACCTAGACAAAACCAGCAAGAGGAAACAGGGACTGAAGAAATTTTTAGGATTTTGTGTGGAGTGGGAAAAAAAAGATTTTTTAAAAATTTTAAAGGTTTTAAAAAGAGGGGGGCCTCTTTAGAAAAAATTTCACGCCAGGTTTTTTGCAGCGGGGGCCGCATTTTCTGCAAAAACTTTTAGTCAGAACAGTTTTGGGCACAGCCCGCAAGGACAAAAACCCGCAGACAGCAGCAAGGACAAAATTTTCCCCCCCCCCCCCAGTGTTAGCAAGGGCCCAACAACCCCCAGTAGCGGCAGCAAGGACAATTCCCCCAGTTTGGGTTTTGGGGGGAGGCTATCTTTTTTCCCAACAAAACCCAGCCAATTTTTGTTCCGGGGAAAAAAAACACCCCAGCTGCAACCACCCCAACCCAAGACTTTCAACGGGAAAGCCCAAAAACATCTAGGCCCGCAAACCCCCTCGGGGGGGCCCAAAAATCTAGCACTGACCCACTTTAGCCCAAGAAAACTTGCACTGCACCCAAATCAGCCCAAAAACATCTTGCGCGCCCCACACTCAGCCCAAGACAACTACCACTACACCCATCAGCCCAAAAAAATCAGCACTGAACCCCTTTAGGGCCCAAAAACATCTAGCAAATGCACCCACTCACCCAAGACATCTAGCACTGCACCCACTCCCGCCCCAAACATCTAAACACTGCACCCACTTTAGCCCCAAAACACGGGGCTTTCCCCCACACCAGGCCCCAAGACACTACCCCCTACACCCACCAAACCCAAAACAAATAGCAAGCACCCCCCTCAGCCCAAGGGCATTTTGCAAATGCAACCCCCTCAGCCCCAAAACATCTTCACTGGGGCCACTCAGCCCAAAAACAGGGGAAAAAACAAGAGTGCAGGGGGGCATGTCAACAGGGGGGCCCCAAAATTTCCCTCTTTACTCCCAAAATTTCTAAAATGCGGTCCGCCGGGAAATTTTATGAGGGCCCAAAACTCTGCTGCAGTAGGGGGGAAACCCCCAAAACAAATTTTCCCCCACAGGACTTTGACCCAACCGCTGAAAAACCCCTTGGGAAACCCATTTGTGAACCCTAAAGGGGATAAAAGCAGTGCTAAGGTTTACCCGGGAAAACCCTTCAGGGAACCCAAACAACCCGAAGACAATTTAGACCCTGGGTTTATTGGGCCCAAAAAACCCCGAGGGGCCCTTTATAAAGATCCCCAGCTTTTAGGGGGTGCAGCTTGCCCAGGTCTTCAGCGCTGTGCGGGCATTCTACATGAAGGCTGTTGAGTACATGGTGAAGAAGTTTCCCTATGATGACCCAGTGATAAGGAATGCTTCTGTGGCTGACATGTCTGCACGGGACAGCGCAGACTTCAATTCTGTGAGGTACTTCACAGGCAGATTCCCCTGCTTGAAGATGAGTGCTGAGGAGATGGACAAGCTTGAGGGTCAATTCATGACCTACCAAACCGATGCTCTGCCAGAAAGCATCACCAGCTGTGACAGACCAGACACACAGTGGCACTTGATGAGTCAGCTGAAGGATGGAAATGGCCATCTCAAGTACCCTTTACTCTGCAAGGTAATGCTGGCTATCCTCTGCATCTTCCATTCCAATGCAGACTGCGAACGCATCTTCAGTCTTGTCACAAAAAACAGAACAGAGTTCAGACCTAGTATGGGAATGGAGACCCTGAGTAACCTCATTACCCACAAACAATTCATGGTGGCAAAGGGGTCTGTCTGCTACAAGCAGGCGTACTCCAAGACAACTCTTGCCAAGGCCAAGTCAGCAACCTATGACCATCTAAAGTGAGAGGTTGATGAGATGGTCATGTCACAGCCAAAGGTTCCCTTGAGTTGAACTCTGTTCTAAAAAAAGGCTGTGTAAAGGTTTTTCATGTGTTATTGTTCAGTATTGTTTCATGATGAATTCTGTTCGGTTAATAAAAATATTTTTTTGTATGTTGGTGTTTAATTGTGTGCAACAGTACAGGGAAAAGGAGAAATTATACACGAAAAACATATGAAAACAATATGACCTAGATTGCATCTCAGAGCATGTAAAGTCTCTGGCTTCTGATAAGATAAGATAACTTTTATTAATCCTGTAAGGGAATTGCACATGTTATAGCAGCAGGGTGATAGGAAAAGGAATAGGGAACTATATATACATACAATTTACAGTAAAATAATAACAGTTGAATACAAAAGATAAATAGAAATAAGTAAAGTAAAAATGAAATAAGGGGGCATTCAGGGGGCTTCGGCGGACCTCGGACCCCCGGCTTTGAAAAAAAATTTGCCTCGCTACGCTCGGCTTGCTACTATTTTCTAAAACACAATGTTGGCAGCTCTGATAGATACTTTATTGATCCCAATTTGGGACATTTTTTGCATTGCAGCAACATAAAGACAAGGCGTTGTAAATTACAATAGAAATAAAATAGCATTAAAAAAAAGTTGCAAATAAGTCGAACTAAAAATGTACACAAAATATAAAGCAGGAAGTTATATGTACATTAAGTGTGTAATGAATGGATTATTACATAGAATATAAATGTAAAACGTTCATTGTGACATATTTTCTGAATAGAGAAAATCATCTACAATTCATCATCCTCTGTTACTGTAACCAAACTCTACACATTTCCTTAAGCCTCTTCAAGTAGTGCAAATCCTGAAAATAAAACAACATCGGACATGATGTGGTTTACCTTGATCAGTGGAGTCCTCCCAAAGAAGAATCCAAACAGATAGGCCATGATGTCATTGCAGATCACAATGGAGATCGGGACAATGAACCTGGAAACAGGAATTTAAACATTAGGGAAGGAAGTACAACAATCAATAAGTAGAAATCTGTTGAATTGGCTGGAAAATGAAATCACTTTAAATATTACTAAACATTTCTGTTGAAGCAGTTCAATAAAACAGAAAAGGGTTTTGTTGTCCTGATTGAGTCACTTTCTGTTGCATTACTCATTAAAAGAACCTGTATGTAGAACACGTTCCTCTGGTCTGTCTGCTTACCAGATCTTTCCTTCAAACAGGTTCTGAATGACAAGGTGGGATTGAGTTACCACAATCAACAGGGTCACATGGGTCCAAGCAAACTGGAATGGCAAACACAAACAACAACAACACATTGTCACTGCACTGAAATGTGGCAACGCCTGCTCAGAAGTCAGCTTGTGTCAGAAATAGTGCAAATGTACAAACAAAAGTGTGAAGAGACGGGACAAAGCAATCATGAGAGTGTGAGAGGGGCGGGCAGAGGATTGAGAAGCGTTGGCTGGACATATCCACAACTAGAATCTTGGGACACAGGACTGAGAATTTAAGCTAAGAAAGGGCCTTCATCCACCATTAAATATTATAATACGATATGATAACCAGACTGGGAAGCATTTTGAACTTCTGGGTTTGTGAAAATGTAGAATCAATTCCATTTCATTTTAAAGTCTAAAAAGTGGCAAATCACTTGGATTATTAAAGAAATACAATCCAAATAAATAATTACAACTATAATAATACATTTAGTTAAAAACACAAAATAATCTTACATTAAAATATAATTTTAACATGAAAATTAAATTAGTAAAAAATGGAAACAAATAAAAGAGAATATACAACAAAAAAATAATTAAAGCCGTTTTGCAATCGTCCTGGATCAAATTCTACATCGCTACATAAACAGTAAACTGTGTCACTGCTATGCTGGCTGAAGAGTAGAGACTTCTAAAAAGGTAACATCAAAGCACAAGTTGAAATTACATTTTCTCGGAGGGACAGAGAGTAAGAAGCAGTGGAAGGGGATGATAGGAAAGTGAGCGGTGTAGTAGTGAGAGGGGATTGATAGGAGAGTTAGAGTGTAGTAACTTGGGTTACTTGGCTGATACACACCATATAAAACTGCAGGCGGTAATGTTTCTTCACTAAACTCAGCACAAACATGCAGAAACCTGTGAAAGAGTACAACATGCTGTCAGTTTTTACTGCAAGTTGTCAAAAAGTATACGGTAGATTAAACAAATATGCATCACATTTATCACATTGTCTACTAAACACAGTATGGAGAGGGTTTGTGTGTGTGTGTGTGTGTATACAGTTTGTGGGGGTGGGAAGCATGCCTGTGTTTTAACAATTCATTTTCTTTCTTGAAAAAACACAAGAATTAGACAATTGAGATTGTAAAAGGGGCCTTATTCTGCTTTTTGGGCGTTTCCCTTTCCTGTAGTGTGATATATAGGTTTGTGTGCACGTAAATGATCTGCAAAGGCTAAAATCACAAAGTTATGAGTCATAATGACATCACTGCACAACACTTTTACGCTTCTATTGGCTAACGCCCAACACGTTATACATGATCGGCTAAGGAGCGGGACATCTCTAAGCTGTTTACGAATCACAACAGAGCTGGCCAGCTAACCAATCAAAGACTGGGCTATGGTTTCAGACAAAGGGTAAAAAAATACCTTTTTGAACATTAAAGAATGTCACAGTAGAGAAACAAAATATAAATATCAACCAAAGAAATGAAAATAATAGGGTCCCTTAAACACTAAAGTGATGTAAATTTGAAATGTAATGGCTATAAGCTCCTGTGTCGAGTTTTTTTGAAACCTGGGAATAAAATGAAGAATAAAGCTGCTGACAACAAATTGAGAAGATGCTTTGCAGAGTTTCTCAGAATGTCCCTGGGGCTGAAACCGCAGCTGACGTCTGTCTGGTGGACTGTAGATCAGCAGCACTGAGGAAGAAGTGTGTTCACCCAGACTCCAACCCAACCACTGGGAGAAATCAGTAAACAGATCCTCTATTTAACCTATTCATGGTTCATTTAGTAACACATACTTCAAACTAATTATTGTCACATTTTTCTGTGTTTTTGTTTATTGAAAAAAAGAGAGTTATCTCATATTAATGAATAATGTTGTTGTTTGCCAAACTTTGATGAGGTGCTTCATGACGTCACGGTTTCTAATAATATAAAAAAATATATTTTAGATTTTAGACAATGTTTTATGTTACTTGTATCTTCACAGTATACAAATCTACTCTATTTTATCTATTGCTTGAGACTGTCAATCATAGTAAGAATTATAATAACACAACTCTATGTCTCTGTCAGATGCAGCTGATCTGTAAGTAATGACAACACAACTGACTGAAAGTATTTTCCACATAGGGGCCCTTTTGTGCTTCATTTCAGGGTCATATTTGTATTTTGTCTCTACTGAGACATGTTACAAAAAGCTCTTTAATTTTCACATACTGCCTGCACCACTTTTCACCCTCTGTCTGAAACCAGAGCCCAGTCTGCTCTGATTGGTTAGCTGGCCGGTTCTGTTATAATTGGTCAACTGCTTTTTAGATGTCCAACCCCTAAGCCTATCACATACAATTTGTTGGGGCACTAACCAATAGAAGTCAAGCATGTTAAACTTGAGGTACAACAAGGAAACCTTTTGAAAGGTGGACATGAGTATTGGATATCATCTGGTTTACACTATGTCAAATTAAGAAGAGCAGAATCATGTTACATGACAGCTATTAACTGCAAGGCCGCCACCTTTAAAGCTCCCCGCTATACATAATGTATCATAAAACAGCAAGTATTAAACAAAATGATTTTAGATATCTTCAGGAACTTTAAGTGTGTTTCAATTGTTGTTTTTTTCCACCCTTTATCTTCTCATTTGCGTTTTTATGGCACATCCGGCTGCAGTTTACCAGAACAATAAACCATCTTATCAGTACAAAGACAATAAATCCCTTTGTGAACTCATAGTTTATACTCCAAAGTCTTTGTGTCTCTTTTAGTTCTATTTTCCCCCCAGTAATTTCTGTCTACACCTTTCTAGAAACACATGCCTGGTGAACTCTAATCCACCTGGAAAGATTAGAAGCAGCAGGGCCAAAGGGCGTGTGTGTTTTGGAGATACAGCGTTTTCTTGGAGGCGAGACCCACCTGCGAGGTACAGAGCGAAGGAGATGAAGCGGTGATAGCGAGAGAGGAACTGCAGAGGCTCCTCCCTCTGCACCAGAGCCCCAAAGTAATCTGCCAGAGTTTCACCATAGAAGAAGTAGTTGACGCAAATCAGGAAGTACCTGAGGAGATAAAACACAGGGAATGAGTATTTCCTACAGCAATGTTTTCCTCAGTATGGACACAGGATATTCTGTTTTGGTTGATCTGAAACTGTGTGTCACTGAATGTCTAGCAGAGTTTCTGTACATTGACCTCCTTTGTATGAGCGTCTGTGTTATGAGATTGGCCTTAGTGCTTCCAACATGGCAGTGATCTTTGCTCCCGTGTGCGTGCACGTGCGCACACACACACACACACACACACACACACACACACACACACACACACACACACACACACACACACACACACACACACACACACACACACACACACACACACACACACACACACACACACACACACACACACACACACACACACACACACACACACACACACACACACACACACACACACACACACACACACACACACACACACACACACACACACACACACACACACACACACACACACACACACACACACACACACACAGGAGAAAACCCTTCCACAGTGGTGGGTCGATTTTTAATATTCACAGCTAAGACTTGCAGACGAAGCTGGCCTGACTCAGCGTACTACTTGAGTTAAATGTGTGCCAGAAGAGGTGCCACTTTCATAAAAAAGAAAACATCAGACTGCTTTAGGCTTTTTAAATATCCTCGCACATTTTACAAAAAGGGCTCGGAATAAAAAGTAATATTGGCAAGTATGTTTTCACATATGAAGAATTTGCTTTGAGGTAAAATTGTGCCTGATAAGACACAGAAAGAGCGATACATTGTAGGAAAGGAGAAGAAAAATAGTACTTTTATAACATATTACAAATAAGTAACATATTCACAATACATACAGCGAAAACTAAGTACAGTAAAAAATACTATCCAAATACTATCATTTAAAATGGAGAGCTGTGCAGATAAAAAAGAAAAAAGATACCTCTGTGCAAACCTTTGAGAGGGGTTTGTAAGATTCCCAGTAGTTAAATGAACATGATTTGCTCGCAATATGTGCATTTATGTAAAGCATGTAGGGCTTACTATTGTTTCTTTTTCTTTAGACTGGAGTCGATGTGGGACTTGAGTTTCTACATGTGCAAAAATCACACAGTTTTATACCTTAGTTTAAGGAAAGTAAAGTATTTTTCACACATTTTTGGATCGTTTGCCTTCAGATAGTCCAGTATTATTTGATCCCATTTCAGCAGCTTTTTACATTGAAATTCAACTAGTGTTTTCTTGAGGTTTTTTTCCCCATCTGGGCCATATGACCAAATATTATCAAACTGAATGTATAGACATTTCCACACTAAAACAAAAAAATATTTCACTCAATAAAATATCTAGGATGGTCTCAGAGCAAGACCATGGTCTGCACATTTTAAGTCAAGCACTAGCTGAAACAGCACTACAGCACAGTTCCTGTGAATGTACTGCATTTTTACTCGTTTAGAAAGGGTAAACCATTGTCTATTCATAATACATCTACAGTATATCTGCTGTTCACCGTGAAATCAATTCTCCTTACCAGCTTAGTGTCCTGAACCAAGGCAGCTCATAGGAATGGTACACTCTGTAGCCAATAGTGATGATTTCCTGGAAACACTTGATTTGGACAGTCATGACCTGGAACAGAGCAGAAATATGAGAAGCCTGCGTCTGAGAAACAAGCCAAGAATCTGACCGTAGGAATCGTATAGTAGCTACAGTATCAATCACCATCACTTACAATTAATATAAGAGCGACGGGTCCCATATAGATGATGAGGAAAAAGCCAGAAATCATGGCTAGAGACAGAACTCCTCGTATCCAGTAGTTCTTCCATCTGCGGAGAATGGAAACAGGTTTCAAAATGACTTCCTTCTGAAAATTCATTTATGCTTAATTTGCGTTTTCATTCCAAGTTACATGTCTATATTACCAGTCATAAACAAGCATGAAGTTATAAGAGTAGATCATGATTAGCAGAGCCATTTAATTAACAGCGTTTTTATATCAGCTACATTTGTCAAAGGCTATCGGGACATAGAACAATATACGTTCATTGCAGGTTTTATAACTGTGTAAAATGACTAATATTTAGCCATGAGTGATTAGGTAGTTTGGTTTCTTAAGAAGCCCTTCGAGTCTTTCACAATATGAGGAGTTATCACGTCACGCTGAATGCTTATCAAAAGTTTTAGAAGGAGGGAAATGCAATAAACATATTTGTTAGACCTAAATGGTATGCATTATATTGACTACGTTGAAACTAAACATTGCTTATTGCGAATAATAATGAACCCTTAAATAGGCTTTATTATTATTCTTTTTGGGGTCTGTAACATAATGACATCACCATGTAACACTTGTACTCGTATCCAACGCATTGAACATGACAGGCTAAAGGGCGGGACATCTCTAAGCAGCTGATCCATCCGACAGAGCCGGCCAGTTAACCAATCAGAGCAGACTGGGCTCTGGTTTCAGACAGAGGGTGAAAAGAGGTGCTGCAGAACAGGCAGTATGAGAACGATAAAGAGCTTTTTGAACATTAAAGCAGGGAACATGTCCCAGTAGAGACACTAAATACAAATATAAACCTGGAAATCAGCATAAAAGGGCCCCTTTAAGGTTGTTACAATTCACCTTGAGAGGGGCATGAATGCATGTACAAAATGACATGAAAATCGTCCATTCTCGTGAAATTCCAACAGGACCATAAATGTGAAGAGGCACCATGGATATCTTTACCAAATTTGGTGCCAATCCATCCATTTTCTACATGCGACAAGTGAAAGCTAGCCAGAACAAAACGCCTTTGGGCTGTGCATTGTAAAAAATATGGCTATCGTTAGGTATCATAGAGGGGCTTATATTCTATTAATGTTAGTATAGTGCAATTCTTTAAGCAGAGCTTGATACTGGGATTTTTTCAAATCAAATTTTAGGAAGAATGTCAAATTATAAACAACAGACCACCATGTATTTAATAAGAGTCAAAAAATAGAAGTATTCCTGCTAAGCTAAAGGCTGATTTGTGTTTGGTGTGATGAAGTTTAATTGTCTCATATACAGAAGCTGCTTGTTAGCAACCTTTTATGACACACAGAAGCTTCGTACGTTTGAGCGTGGCATCTACTGTGTATTTTAACGTCTTAGGAAAAAAATGTAAAAAATCTCTCAAGCTTTTGTAAACACAGTCCTCATTTCAGGCATCTAACCAAAAACACATTCAAATAAACTTTGATGAGGTCAGCGGAAGTGATAAAATGCAAACTCATTTCTGTATGATATGTTACTAACCATAATATTCCATAGTTATAAATCTTCTGGATCTAAACAGCATTTGCAGTAGTAGGCCAACTACCTGCCGTGAAATAAGCATTGGCAAAAATGTGGAATGCGACCTCATTCCTCGTTTTTTTCACAACACGTCATGCAGAGTGAGTTGCTGTGAGGCAAACTGCTGCACTGCCTGAGAGCAGAAAACAAAAGAGAGGAAACGGCTATACTCTGCTCGGCAGCCAAGCAGGGCAGGGAGCCTGGTGCCTCTGTATGAATGGAGAAGAAAAACAGCTGCATCATGAAAAAAAAAGGGCTGCTTCTGCTTCCAGGCAGCGCTGTGGGCTCGCACTGTCTCATCATCACACCATCGCTCAGTCACTTTCTCTCCTACGCTCCCTCCCTGCCTCCTCTCTTCGCCGCCATCTATTCATCCTTCTTTGCCGTGTCATTTCGCCCGCTCCATTCATCCCCCCTCCTTATCTTTACTCCATCTTCCCCATCCTTCAACCACTTTCTATCTCTCTCCATTCCATTTCTTCCCCACCCCCTCCCCTCTCCCTGCAGTCAGTTCACCCACATGTCTCTCTGCAGCACAGAGGATCCTATGGCACTCAGGATTAGTGCTTCCCTTCCTCCTAATGAGCCTTTAAGCCCTGTGACCTGGCAGTCGCTCGTTGGTCACACTCTCCACCTATTATCCGTATATCAAACAGGAACTCGCTCGTTCATCGGGTTCAAGGTGCTGCTGAACTGAGGCACATTGCCAAGTGTGACAGTCCTGAACTGGCAAGACATGTTTCCACACTACAACAACATATACTGTGAAATAATAGTTATTTTAATGATAGTCTACAAAGCATTTGTTGAAATGTATTGTGTTTTTTTTAACGGCCTAGTCCGGTGGCCCACAGGTGCAAATGGGCTACAGCGGCCATAAACACTTCCATTAGGAAAATAACAATGCAAATATAAAAACACAAATGTGCCAAAACACATCTTCACCAACTTGACAACCGCCTTTTCAAAAGCGCTGCATAAACAAAATAGGGGCCCTATCATTTAAAACTTCTAAAACCTTCAATGCAACAAAATATAGATATTTTCCCGGACACAGTGAAAACGTTAGGGACAAATAGGTACATGTTTATAACATAAATACCAGAAAACATTCTAGTGAACTGACTTTTACCAACAATGAAACCTGACAGAACAGGTTGTCAGCACACCTTGGCTGGTTGATCTTCAAATGGACAGCTGATTTGTAGTTTAACCACCAAACTGAGTTACTATGTCCATGTTGTTTTCATATACAGCCCCGGAAAAAATCAAGAGACCACTCCACATTTGATCTTTAGCTCTACATGTATGGCAGCCATTCCAGTGTTTGTTGAATTCCAACACAGAAATGTTGTCAGTAAATTATACAATACAGTTAAAAAATATATATATAATTTAACTCCAAGACAGACCTATAAATAGTGAAACTGGAGAAACGGATAATGCTGTAGTGGTCTCTTAATTTTATCCGGAGCTGTGTAGATCTGTGAGTGAGTCTTTTGGTTTCCTTGCAACTGCATTTCCTTCCCTGAATTATTACTTTGAGCGTGTTCATACATCTCTGAAGGAATCTACTCCAATTAACCTACATGCACAGGTGAATGATGATCCAACACTCATTTCATGAAAGGAGTGAAAACTGCATGTGACAGCAATAATATCGCTGATGTGCATTTTAACCTGACCTCAGTCTTCATTGGTTTGAGGTTTATAAAATATGTAGGACATAGGACACATTTTAGAACTGGTTCTGCATTTTTGTTGGCTTTCTTGTAATAATAAAGAAATGACCCACAATACAAACATTAACTTTTAGTTATTTTGGACTCCCATGATGAGTTACAGTTTATGAGTTTCACTGGCTCGTTATCATGGGACAAAGGCTATTAAGCTAAATGTGTGTCTCAGAAAACATAAACATAGACTAGTAAGGCTAACTGTTAATAATAGATCAGGCAAAGAAACAACAGTTGGCACCCGTCCCTTGTGATTCACAGTGTGTACCTGGGCGGCAGGCCCTCCAGAGCTTTGTTCAGGTATTGTGGAGTGTTATCTGTGTCCGCTGTGGAGAGAGGAACATCTGGAGTGTCTGCTTTGGAGTCACCGTCACATTCTCCGTCTGTGCCCAGCCTGTCGTCGACATCTGCCTCCTGTCGGGACACACAGATATTCAAAACACTGAGGTTAGAAAACACAGATAAAGAAAAAAGTTGAGCAGTGAACACAAAGTGATCACAGAAAAGACGAAGGACACATTATCGTGCTATCAAAAGAATGATTTACACTGAGAGCACTTTGGCTATGCAAATGACAAGTAAATGTTGAGCTAGTCAAATGATCCTTCATTGGCATTGGCAGTGGTCAAATGCTGTTTATCAAAAGAAATACACTATGTCCTCTTTCTTCCAAGAAACAATGTGTGCTATTGATTGATATAAGTCTTATAGAAGCTTGGTATTAAGAGTATGACCGTCGGCTATAACAATGAGGAGATAGACATTGAGCAGTTTTCTTACAGCTACTAAGAAATACAACATACACCGATCAGCCATAACATTATGACCACCTGCCTAATACCATGTAGATCCCCCTTTTGCATCTAAAACAGCTCTGAGCCATCGAGGCATGGACTCCACTAGACCTCTGAAGGTGCGCTGTGGTGTCTGGCAGCATACGTTAGTAGTACATCCTTTAAGTCATGTAACTTGCGAGGTGGGGCCCCCATGGATCGTACTTGTTCATCCAGCGCATCCCACAGATGCTCTGTGGGGTTGAGATCAGGGGAATTTGGAGGCCAAGTCAACACCTTGAACTAGGAACCTCAAACCATTCCTGAACAACTTTTTCAGTGTGGAAGGGTGCATTAGCTTGCTGAAATAGGCCACTGCCATCAGGGAATACCGTCTCCATGAAGGGGTGTACTTGTTCTGCAACAATGTTTAGGTAGGTGGTACGTGTCAAAGTAGCATCCACATGAATGGCAGGACCCAAGGTATCCCAGCAGAACATGCCCAAAGCATCACACTGCCTCCACCAGCTTGCCCTCTTCTCATCCTGGTGCCATGTCTCCCTCAGGTACGCACACACTAAATAAGTAAGTTCAGTGACATCCTAGAAATCACGCTGGCCGATACTCGCTGTACCTGTAGTTAGGGCTTACGCTGTATTATTTTTGTCATGACTCTTTTTTAGCCTGGAGGATATGGTAGTCCAGTTTTCATGACTTTGTTAATCAGTTAGAAAGGTACAAACCTGCCTTTTAGTTTAGGGGGGGAGGGTCTGGGTCCTACGGCTCTTGGTGTGGCTGGCCCAGGCTCCCTCCACCTTTTTTTTGTTCTTTTTTGCCAGACCTCCAGACCTCTATCATTTAAGTAAACTTGTTGTAAGAAAAGCCCAATGAAAGCATATGGTGGGTGTTAACTCTACTTGTTTTTGCGCCTTGAATCTATGTTGTGGTTCACAGCGTGAGCCACAACATCCAGTCCATTCTTCAAATCTTCATGACCAGTGTTGATACCATCCAGCGGAACACTTTTACAAAATGCTCAAAGGCAGCGGCACAGTTAACATTTATCCATACTGTCATTCTTATGTGAACATATCTGAACTTCTCGGTGTAAGCAGATATTAAAAGCTTGCCATGATGATTCTTTTTCTGGAAGTTTATATATCCTTTTTTGTTTTTATACTCAAGTCATTGACTTTCTGATTCAGATGGAATGTTGTCATTGTTGTAAAGTAAGCCTGAAATTGAAATTTGCATCTGTTGTTTTGAAAATGTATTATTGGAATAAATGTAGTGTTTTTATAAAAACATAAATCAAGCCAGACGCTTTTTGTCGTTGGTTATCCCCAGTAGTAGTCCATCATGTAAAAAAAGCCTCTTCTGCCCAAAACAGGCTATTTTTAAAACCAAATGAAATTCCTCCTGAGGTAGGAGATTAAGTTCCCTTACGCACTTGAGTGGCCCCGCTGAGGCTCCTGGACATTTTCTCCCCTTTCATGGTTACTTCCACTAAAGCAATGCTAAATACGGTCAGTGGGAGCATCAGGGTTAAACCAGAGAGCTTTTCGGTTTGAAATAAGGTCTCTGATCCTGGACAGATTTTGTAATTAGCAGAGAAAGCGCTGAAAGTGGGAGCGGGTTGGGGTCACTTGAGTTGGTGTTTGAGCTTAGGAGAGAAGATGTGTAACTACAATCAAACTCTGCTGCGCTTTTGTAAATAAAGTCTAGATATAAATTAGCATCGAAGCTATAAAACCTATACATTTTCTTTCTTCAGTCATAGAATGATAAGCTTACTTATCCAACTAAACTTTTCTGCATTTTGTTATGTTGCAGCCTTACTCCAAAATGGATTGAATTCACTCTTTCTCCCCTCAACATTCTACAGACAATACCCCGTAGTGACAAAGTGAAAAAAACTTTTTTTTTTTTGCAAAGGTATTAAAAATAAAGAATTTAAATATCCCACGTGCATAAGTATTCACACCCTTTGCTATGACACTCAAAATTGAGCTCAGGTGCATCCCGTTTCCACGGATCTTCCTTGGGATGTTACTACAACTTGATTGAAGTCTACCTGTGGTAAATTCAATTGATTGGTACAGTACAAGAGGTCCAACAGTTGACAGTGCATGTCATAGTTAGAACCAAGCCATGAAGTCCAATGAATTATCCATAGACCTCAGAGACAGGATTGTATCGAGGCACAGACTCATCGGGGGAGAAGGGCCTTGGTCAGAGATGTGACCAAGAACCTAATGATCCCTCTGAAAGAGCTCCAGTGTACCTGGGAGATGGGAGAACCTTCCAGAAGAACAACCATCTCTGCAACACTCCATCAATCAGGCCTCTGTGGTACAGTGGCCGGACGGAAGTCACTACTCCATAAAAAAGGCACATGAAAGCCAGCATGGAGTTTGCCAAAAGGCACCTAAAGGACTCTCAGACGATGAGAAACAAAGTTCTCTGGTCTGATGAAATCAAGATTGAACTCTTTGGCCTTAATGCAAAGGGTCATGTCAGGAGGAAACCAGGCCTCGCTCATCAGTTGGCCAACACCTTCCCTACAGTGAAGCATGGTGGGGGCAGCATCATGCTGTGGGGATGTTTTTACAGCGGCAGGAACTAATCAGGATCAAGGGGAAAGATGAATGCAGCAATGTACAGAGAGAAACCTGCTCCAGAGCGCTCTGGACCTCAGACTGAGGCGAAGGTTTCACCGCAAATCGTATAAAAAATTGAATATTAGTCAATTATTTATTTACCTTTAAATCCAGCGGCCCTAGCCAACATTGTATTTTCTTGCATCATGAAACGGGCTCAGTCAGCACATTACTTAATATGCACAAATGTGTTACACGCAGATCCCCACAGTATTATGGTCTGGTGATCTGGGGAATTTACTAAAGCTTGTTCATTAAACTGTCAAACACTGATAATCTTGTAAGTAGGTATGCTAACCGTAGAGTAAATACCTCACAGTCAAACAGTGCTCCAAATCTGTGTGCAAACAAGCTAAATTATGCTTTGGGGTCGATTAAGTCCATGGCATGAGTATCTGTAAACATCACCAGTATATGGCCAAAATAAAAAAGGAAAACACTGCCAACAGAGAATGAATGTGAACCTGAAGGAGGCAGGTGGTGCAGTGAAAAATTCCCTTTCACTGTCAATGTTTTTCTACCCTCTGAGTGTTACTGTCCTTGCAGCCGGTTAACCTCCACTAGCATCTTTTTCTTACTCCTCCTCCTGGCTATTAATGTCTTATCTGCAGAGAGGAGGGATGAGACAAGAGGACAGATGATGAGAGACAATCAGCTCAAAACCACATCCACACTGAGGCCAAGAAGAGCTAACCAAGGCTGAAGATCTGATCAGTGAAAGAAACCTGTAGAAATGTGCAGTCCTACTCCTTTTTACAAGTGTTTTCAGATCCCAATAACCTTGAAAATTGCAAAACAATCACGTTACAATTGAACTAATCAGTTTAAGTGGACCAAATGGTCATACCATTTCTCCAGCAGATAAACAATGTGCTTCCTGTTGATGTGTGTGTGTGTTATTCTTTGTCAGGCCAGAATGACAAAATAGTTTAGTATAATGTACAAGTATGATGACTTGAGAAGTAGATATTAAAAAAACAAACATATACTGTATAATATACAGTTCATACTTTTTTTTGTTAAATAACAAATAGGTCTACAGTTCATTTACAATCTCTGAACAATCAAGAGTTGCCGATACTGATGATAATAATAATAATAATAATAATAATAATAATAATAATAATATCCGACCATAAAAGGTTCAGTAATGGGTCCTAAAAAAAATGAAGAGATCACTGCAGCATTATCAGTTTCTCTGGTTTTACTCTTTATAGAGTTTGAGTTTATTTGGTGTTTGAGTTAAATGTTGATACATTTAGTTATACTTAATTTATATTTAGTAGTTTAGTTATATTGAGTGTACATTTCTCCTTCCTTCTTTGTATTGAACTGTTGCACCTCAATTTCCCTCGGGATAAATAAAACTTCTTGTCCCATTGCTTTTTGACGAGCACGCTCTTGCAATCCTAACTTCCGGCTCTGGTCTGCAAAAATGTGTCATCACTATTGATCTATGAACATTTAGCTTGATCAAAAGTTACCAAATGGGTGCAAAGGAGCAGCGAGCCACACCCCTTATCACAGTGATGATTGAAGAAAGGTCCAATTAAGACTGGGAGGTACAATAAGAAAAAGTACTCACAGCAGCAGACACGCGTACACACCTTTACGGTCCAGCAGACAGCAGCTGTCTCTGGTCACAGGGGAGAGGATCACTACAGTAAGCTAAAGCCTACAGGTGCTCACTGGCGCAGAAAGGAATTAGACCAATCAGCAACAAAGATTGAACTGAAGTAGCCTGGCTGCTAGGAGAACTTCACAGCAGACACAAGTTGCCCTGCAGCCACAGAGCTGGCCCTGTGAGACAGCCATGTCCATTACAGAAAGAGAGGACAACTGCCTGCCAGGCTCATCTTCACACTGTCAGACGTGACTTTCACCTTTGTCAGTCTCAGCTGTGCCTTTGCAGCAATGCTAAGGTTAGCGTATTAGCACGCCCTAGTGTTAAAAATAAAATACTTATTATAGCATATAACATTCAGCATATTGGCATTATACCGTTTGCATGTTAGTCTTCTCTATGTTAGTCTTCATTCAATCAACATGCATGTTAACCAAGCATGTTAGCATGATGGTATAAGGTCAATGCTGTTGATGTCAATACTTTTGTATGATCCATATGACAGACATTATGATGTTTTGATAAAAAATAATGATTAGAGAATAAAACGAATGAAGTGACAATAAAATGGCAATTTAGCCCGATTATCAGATCAAGTGCAACCTTAGACTGAAGGCATTCCATCATTACTTTGACGTGTACTTATATACGGCCACAGCATTAAAACAACATTTGTGGCTCACGTTGCGACCCCCAACATAGACTTCGAACACCAGACCGAAAGAGTTTACAAAGATAACATTTTAATTGAAACTAACGTAAATTATAGAAGTCTGGAGGACTGGCCAAGAGTCACAAAAAGATGGAGGAAGCCTGTGCCAGCCACAATATGGGATGTCGGACCTATAACTTCCTCCCCTATCTAAAAGGCAAATGTATAAGCTAAAGTAATAAATAAAGCTGTGATAACTGGACTACCAGGTCCTCCAGGCTAAAGAATAAACAAAAAGACATGACAAAAACAGAGAGTTAAATCCTAGCTACAGATAACTGACTGCTGATGTCAGCGTGTCAGAGAGAGCTCCTTCTCCTCCAGCCTTCCTCCTATACTCCTGACTGTGGAGATCAGGAACATCTGAGAAGAGGCGGAGCCAGGAGCAGATCAGGTGCACCTCTGAAGTTAGGAGAGGGAGAGAACAAAAGGGGGAGTGCGTAACAGTAGCGCTACTTCAGGACATTGCAGGTTATTGGGATTGAGTCCTTAATATAATGTTGCTATGCCTAATGGCACACAAGTAGAACAATCTATGTCTTTTTTGTTTATTTCACAAAGCTTGAGATTAAATATACTAAATAACCGAGCTTACACTGACGCGACTCCTCTACTGTCATTTCTAACTAGGGCTTTGCGGAATGAAGCTGTGTCCAGCGGAGCGATTAACTGCCTGCTGCTGCTGGGGGCTTCACGGACGGACAGCCCACCAGCAGACAGCCCACCAAGGTCAACTGTCATGTGGAGTCTTGAGCAGCCGCTAACTGTCCCCCGCAACGGTAGGACCATGAAGGGAGATCAGCAGTGTGAAGCAGAACGGGTCATAAGGGAATCAGAAACACACTCCTGGCTGTGTGTGTGTGTGTGTGTGTGTGTGTGTGTGTGTGTGTGTGTGTGTGTGTGACTAAGTCATGAAAGTAAATATTGGCCTTTGAGACCGCACACAGGCAGGGTGTGAATATAGTGAATACATGACTTTGTCCAATACTCCGTTCCGGTTTGTCAATATAGAGATTCTACAGTCTGTGTTTCTGCTGAACATGAATAAGGATTTGGAGAATTTGGAGGACTTAAATCAACCATATTAATATTCAGAAAGAAGTCACATTTTGTAATACATTTGTAATCATTTCAATGCTAATACACTGAGATGTTGCTCACTGTGAACACTATATTTCTGCTGGGTTGTGAAATGGCCCACGGCTGCTGTGCAATAACCTGGAATTATGATCACAGCTGTTTAATAACAAGAGAGCAACATTATCAGTACCAAATCATTACAAACTGCACAATTAACGGAATAAAATGAAGGATGGCTTAATGACGTACAACGTCCTCGACAGCTTCTGTAGTCCTATTCCGCCACTTGTTAACAACCATCGTTTTTCAGACACGTAAACCCTTCAAAATTCACCAGTGAGGGGGGGTAGAATAAAATGTGATCAGTCGGATTGATGAGTACTGTACACCATCCTGGTACTCCTAATGCACCTAAAATAGCACAGGAGTACACCAATTAAGAAACAGTAATAGACTTAATTCGTAATTGCCAAGGGAGTTTATTTGGCGACCCATTTAATTTTATTTCCTTGGCCTGCTGTACATTATTCCTGTGTGTGTGTGTGTGTGTGTGTGTGTTTGTGTGTGTGTGTTGTGTGTGTTTTATAAACCAATTCAGCTAGGCGCCAAACACTTAGCCTTCTTCAGAGTCCACATGTGTATCAAGTCCACCACATTCGAACATGATCTGCTCTGGTGCGTGCTGCAGGGTGTGTGTAAAACGAGTCGCAGAGAGGGTTGACTCATCCCTGCTTGAACTCTGCCAGCCCGCCACCGAGAGGCTGTTTCTTATTAAGAACTCCTCGAGTTAGCTTTGCTATTTTTTGTCCGTCTAACTCAGCAAATCTGCTATGATTTTAGAGGAAGGGGGACATATAAAGCAAACAGGATTGCCAAGTACAACACTTTGGGGCTGGATATCAGTGTTGTCCAGCATTGCCTTGTTGTTCGATCACACCCAGCCCCTCTCTGCTCTGAATCAAAGTAGGAGAAGGGGTTTTGCTGCATAAATGTTTGCGGTACAATTAAGCTCACACCAGTTGCTTACACACCATCAGAGCTTGTGAACAAACATCGCATGGACTCACAACAAGTAGCTAATTATCTGGGCTGACGAATGGTTACTTCTCCTCCTGCCAGGTCAGATTTTGGGAGCAGGAAATCAAAACCAGCCAGACTCTTGCCTATAACACAGCCTGCTGGCAGGTGCTCTTTGATACAGTAATGGACCGTTCTGATTTCATTACCGTTAAGTTATCACCATGGCCTCTATTCATTTTGCTTTACTTAGTTTTCTAAACAAAAGGAACTACTGACCGTTTGCCTTTCACCCATAAACTCTTTCCATGCTGATTTTCAAAAATTGAACTTTCACTGCAAATACAACAACCTTTGATTGCTTTTAAAAGCCTTACAGACTTTTTAACTGTGTATGTTATTGAAATGATGTTCTCACCTGCCAAAACAACTAGTGGAGTTCATGCCAGAATAAATAGCTACTTTTTAAAAAAGGAACCAGGACAGAAGCTACATTTAAACACCTATCATTGTGAGTAGCGGGCGTTTATCATTTCTTCATCTGATTTGCAAACTGATTATTCTCAGCGACCAACATTAGCAGCTTTTCACTATCGCCAAAATAATCACACACTACAAAGATTAAATTACCTCATACAAGAAATCTCAATTTCAAACCATTAAGGTTAAGGCCGTAGACAAATCAAGTTGTGTTGAGATTAATTTGAGAGTGAAGTTTTGAGAAGAGGAGCAGAATTGACACATTAAGCTGTTTAAAGTCTGTTCGTCCGGACAGTGATTCAAATGTCCTGTTTGACTGCTGGAACGTCTGTTTATTTATTGTTTTGTGTGCTCAAAAGTATTGTTTTTAATGATACAGTTTTAAGTAAATTATGATCAACATCATGGAATCGTAACTTGGTTAATGTTGTATGGTTATTTTCAAAGACAACATTTTGCCAGTGCATCGTTGCTTTAAATTTTTTTTTAAAAAAATCCAAAATATGGATTACAGACCCAATGAAAAGAAGAAAAAAAATAAGATCTACTTTTATTAATCCCGTGGGGGGAAATTCGTGTTCTTCCCATCCTAGTGTGAGGAACAGTGGGCTGCCATATGTACAGCGCAGTGTAGGGAACGCTCAGGCACCACGGTAGCACTTGGTCTTTCAGGGACTTGAACTGGTGACCTTCCAGTGACCAGGACAAGCCCCTAACCACTTTGCCACCACCGCCCATGCAAATAATGCAACATGTGAGTCTGGCAACAAACATATTTGACATATCATATTTGTGGGACAAAAATGAAAAATATAACCCTGAAATTTTAAATATTGTAAAGTGTGATTGAATCATACACTGTATTCATTGACTGCCTAATGAAGAACCTAACATTCACAGATGTTGAGGGATAAAACAAGACCTAAGAAAGAGACCCTTTTTAAAGATAAACACTGCACACAAAAACATATACATCACTATTACTTTCTCAAATAGTAGAAACATTTTGAATGTGTCTGTATCATGTAAAAGATCTACTCAACATGACCAGTGCTGACATTGACAACATCTTACAAAAGAATGCCTCTTCCACTGTCGGTATGAATGAAAAGTACAGCACGATCCTTCTGATCATTTTCACCATATTTTTATTTTACCAAGGCTATAAATGAAAACAAGGCTAGGCTAACAGGATTCCCCTTAAACGATATCCCCGTTAACATGTGTCTAGTCATGCTTCTCACATGTCCAAAGTGTGGGGACAGCTGAGAGTCAAAAATGGACTTCGAAGGAGGTGAGGAAAACAAATTACGACACTGATGAGACGTCGAGTATGGCAATGTGCCAGGCAACAGTGCCAAGCAACAAACACACATATATGGCTCCTCAAGAAGATCTATGAAGAAGCAAACCACCCATCTTAATATAAAAAGAATTTGGTCAGGACCGACCCAGATGCCTTGCAAATGGTCCCTCGACAAAATGACTAGGATTTTCAGTCTTTTCGGAATACCGCACAAATAAAAATAGGGGTTAAAAATCACGTTTATGATACTATGATGAATCTCCCTATAAGCGCCAATTAGATTTTTGCATAGTAAATGCAATCACCATTAGTAAAAGGATAATGCTAGCTAATAAACAAACCGAATCACGCATTTCTCCGCACCCCCCCCCCCCTTGTAAACTACAGGTAGCTAATCTTTCCCGGGATGACATTAAGTAGTTTCATTAAGTCTCTTGTTAGTAGAGCTTTATGACACACAGAAGATTCAGACGTTTTTTATGTCGTTAAACAAAATGTTAAATTTCTTCAGCCTGTGTGTGACCACATATCTTATTTCAGGCCAATTATTTCACCATATGTGATGATGTTAACTCATTTCTGGGTTTAAGGACACATTCCTACACCACTCTACAAATCTAATAGTTAATTAGTTGACTGTTATAACATTGACCGACATAATATTTAGGCAAAACAGACAAAAATCACCTAGTTCCACCTTAAAATGCAGATATTTACAGAATATCTATACAGAACACAAAGGAATTTCCAAAAAGATATGCAATTGTGATAGTTTTTGCTTATAGTGCAGTTGTTATACGATTCACAATAACCAAGAGAATTATAGTTTTTGCATCACTGTTCTAATTTTCATCGGACAATACGTTAAAATGATCAGGTTAAGATTTCTGCAGCGATAGAATTCTGATTGAAACATGTACATTATAAGGAGGACATGTATGCCTGGCACGTGAAAACCCTTTCAGGTAATATGGAAATTGGTTTCTGTGATGGCACACTGAAGAGTTGCCCTTGTGTGAAGCAGACATGCAGCAGCACAAGTATGACTTAATTGACAACTGTAACGTTTCTAGGCCATGTTGAAGCCCTTGGAACAGCTTCAGGGACAGACTATCATTAAAGGAAGTTATTCAGTAAGATTGCTCAACAAGCCCTACATACATTACACAGTGGCTGCTGATAGGACGCCTTGGTGGAGCTGTTGGAGTTCAATGTCTAACCTATGAAACTGAGGGGAAGACTCTGGGAAATAAAGAGTGGGAAAGCAGTCCATAGCTGACCATACAGCTTATAAAACCATGAAAACGCTAAAAATAGCACACAAAAAGTAGCTTTGATTTTACCTTATACAGATTTTAATTTATTGGTTGTCCATAAACATCTGGTACATCCGTCCAACTGCACATAAAGACAATTAACTGTAATAGAAAGATGAATTTTCTCACTACGATGGTTACAGTATGTGTGATCATTTAGTGCTCTTACTTTAAACTAGGGATGCACCGATACATCGGTGAGACATCGGCATCGGCCGATGTTAGTCCTATTTACCACCATCGGCACATCGGTAAAATAAGGTGACATCACCGATGGCAGTCGCCGATGTTTATGTTTTGCTACGTGACCGGGTAAAGTCGCATTAGCGTCGTTGTTTTTAAATCTGACGGACCAAATCTGAAATCAGGGCATAATTTTAAAGGATTAGAACAGTGACTGTAGGTCTCCCGTAACTTGCTGCACGCTGCGCATGCTACCCCATTAACTTCCAGAAACTTACTATGGCTCGCTCAACCTCTCTCTGCATTGTGCTAGCATTACAGTTTACATAGTAGAACATCGGCCATCGGCAAAAATGTTATTCTTAACAAAGGTATCGGCCGACATTTTTGCAATCGGTGCATCCCTACTTTAAATATATTATATTATAAGGCAATCTATTGTTTATTCATAAGATTGAGTTATTGTCATCTTCATCGGGTTAGGGAGGAATAGGGATGCCTAAAGTTAAACTAAAACTACAAATGAAAATGGATTGCAAATTACTCTAACGTTGTTGGGGTTCTCCCCCACAATGTTTTCTTGCGTTTGGTAAAGATTTTTTGAAAGCGTTACATGGTATGTGTGCTAGAACTACTTTTAAAGCAGCTTATGACAATTATTTTCATCTTTTAGAAGTGTATAAATCATTTATTTTATTAGGAGATGTATCATATAGCTCACAAATTGTCCAAGAAATTGTAAAAGTGCCAAATGAAGCATCTCCAAATGTCCTGGTTCAGTTTTTCCTGACATAAACCTAAAGATGCTGAGTTAATATTACAAAATCAATGGGCTAATAATTACATTTAAAAACGAAATAGCAAATGTTTGACATTTCTTCTAGCCAATTGACATAACAAATGAACAGTGGTGGCGGAAGCATACTTTGTAATTTTGTATAAACACTATAAATGATGTGAATTACTGCAACCAAATAACTTTTACTTCCATCAATTTACTTCAATTGATGGAAACTTTGTGCTTGCCTGTTTTTTGTTGTTCTGCTACTATTACTAGATTCTATTTATCTTATTGTTGCCTTTATCTGCTCTGTCCCTTTGCTATAACTCTGTTTATGTCCCTGCTGCGGGACCAATAAAGGATCCTGATCCTATCATTGGCCATCAAATCATGATTAAGAACTATCTGCTAAGCTAAACTTAACCCCAAAAGTCCTAAATGTTCAGAACAGTACATGGGAAAATAAATAGCAATTAAAATTGACTTGACAGCTGAATTTTGTTGAAAGCTCCTTAACAAGTGAGTGAGTGGGTCTTGAGGTAAAGAGGGATTTATCATCTGCAGTTTCCAGGAAGAAGAATGAACCATCAAACCCATCATTGGAGCTTTATCAAAAAAGCAATTGTACTAAAATGACTACTTTACAAACTCAATTTCACGTGTATTTGACACTACTCTGCTTTAACTTGTTCCTTTTCCAAACTCAACTTAATCATCAATTAATTTATTCTTTATATAAATACATTTATATACATAATTACCATGTGTCTCTCAATTGAAAACCGAATGTGTTGTTGACTCAAATCCCTGTGTGGATATGATTGAAAGCCATTTAAATCAAAGCAGACTCATGCAGATATTTGGAGACATTCTTGTTTCAAAGAAATAGGAGAAAAAGTAATGAAATTTAAGTCTTTAAAATAGATAGAACTGGACCTCTCAATCGATCACACCGCAAAACAAGAGGCCTTCCAAGCTTTGCACCTGTTCTTAAGCTCTAATTAAACTACACAAGTCAAGCCTGACTGAAACAGCAGCAGCAGCACAACATTGATGCAACTATTTCATGACGACAGCGTGATAAATGCTGAGACATTCCCAGCCATGACGGGGACGCGAACCCCGCACCAAACACACGTCTTTATTATCCAGGTCCGTTTCCTTGACCGCGTTGATGTTATAGCAGGATTAACGTTGAGCCAGCTGCTAACTAACTAGCTTAATTAGCTCATCTGCTAACCTGGAAACCCAGCTAGCTTGCCTGTTCGGCTGACAAACCTGCCTAACTTGTTTTGAGGGCGATGTCTCAAGACGAAACGGGTGTGTTTTCACATTGTCATGGTGCAGTTTACCTTGTCGCTGATATTATCGGTGCTGTCAGGGTCTCCTCCGCCTCCACCTCGCTTCCTCAGCTCCGTCATGTTTCGCTTGTCTCGCTGCCGGGACGTTAATGTGTCACATAAGCCGCCTCGGTCCGGGTAAAAGGGGGAGGGAGGGAGGTAAACGGGGATACAAATCCTTGAGGTTTTTAAAGTGCTGGATTTTTTTCACATCCGTATATTCTTTAAAGCTCGGTCCGTGAAGAAGGTCAGCTTTAATAAAAGTCAGCCGATGCTTTCAAAGCGCAACACGAGAGCTCCATAAGAGAGTAAGGACTGTACTGCGTGTGTTTGTTTATGACCGCAGTCCCTGCTCCCTCCTACCACAGTCAAGCTTTATACAGCAAAAGCATCCAGCTTCCGCTTGTAACTTTCAAAATAAAAGCTTGACTAAGGAATAACATGAGTGAAGCAGTGTTGTAACTGACTCCGTTACAACCATACAGGGCCGTAGCACCAAATTCTGGGCCCGTACACAAAAAGTCCCGATGGGCCCCCCACCCCCTCAACTCACACACTCCCCACCCGCCCGTCTGCCAAGGGCCTTACCCCCCACCACAATGGCTATATCTAACCATTATGATTTAACCATAATTCACAAGTCTACTTAAGCTACTGTATAAGAAAACACAACCACACAAGACTGTATTTACCCATTATATTTATTAGAGAACAAGAATGTGGCAAATCTTAAAATATAATAATAATCATAAAAGGTAACCAAACAAAACATGACTCAATAGTCATTTTCATGTAAAGAAACAGAAAAGGCAAAAACAGATTTCAGAATCAGAATCTTTGCACAAATATTCCGGTTTACTCTGCAGAAAATGCCCACTGACGGGTCTACTTGCTGGCAAAATCACTGATGAGTTCCTTAAAGTCCAATGCTCTTGCCAATGTGCTTTCAATGAAGAGAAGAGCAAGACTGTTCAGTCTATCTTGGCACATGGTGGACCTCAAGTAGTTTTTAACCAGTTTCATCTTGCTGAAAGCACGTTCTCCGCCAGCAACGCTTACAGGTAAGGTGCAGAAAATCCTCAATGCAATGCAGATTTCTCCAAAAATGCTCTGTAGCTGCAGGTTATATATGGCATTGAGGAGCTGAAGAGGTGACAGCTTGTGAGGAAATGTGGCTTCATGTATTATTTTTAGGTGCAAAACTTCATTCTCAAAACCAGCTGTGAGATCGTTGGGATATGTTCTTGTCAGAGTCCGGCATGATACTTTTGTTTGTTCTTCTGACATGTCAGCAAACATCAGAATAGGTGCAAAAGTTTCACATATGTTGGCTGTGGTCTGAAATCTTGAACTCAAAGCACTGATGATGCTATCCATTGCAACAAAAAAGGTCTGGTTTCTGAATGTGTTTGCTGCATTGTCTTCATGTGTATTTTCATCTTCCCCCTCTTCATCAGGCATACGTTTCCTTTTCCGTTTCCGCTTCCCTTCACTTTGAAACTGAGTGGGGATGTCCATGCTGTGGGCTACTAGCGAGGCCTCAGCAAGAAGCAAGTCCCATTCACCCCGCAAAGCCTGCATTTCATCCTGTAGTGCTCTAATGTTTGACGCTTGAATATCCAGGGATATATTACCTGTTTGAAGAATCAGATTGCGATGTTCGATTGACTGTAGCACTTTAACCCACACAGTAAGCAAAATCACTGCATCAAAGGTGTGGAAATAGGTTTTTAAACTTTTTGCCTCCGATTTGGCATCACTTTTGCATGTGCTTATAACACATTCCAGTGCAACCAGAATAGAGGGCAAACGAGTTGCCACAGCTTTGACAGCATCAATCTTGGCACTCCATCTAGTGTCCGAGGGACGATGAAGTGAGCATCCAGTTTCTTTCTTGAGGATTGCCCATCGCTCTGGACTGGCACTGAAGAAATTGTAGAGACGATTTACAAAGCCAAAAAATGCTGCTACCTCAGTGCTCGACTGAGCTGCATGTACACCCACCAAATTGAGTGTATGAGCGGCACACGGGGAGTACAAGGCAAATGGATTGGCTTTCAAAATACTGGCTTGCACACCTTTCACTTTTCCTGACATGTTGGCTCCATTGTCATACCCTTGCCCTCTACAATCTTCTAATGGTATGCCTCTGGCTTGCAGAACATCAAGAATCATCTCAGAAATTTCACTGCCTGTCTTTTTAAAGAAGTCTTTAAATTGGCAGATTCTTTCTTTTATCTTCCAAATGTCTCCATCTTTGTATGTGTATCTCAACAGTAAAACATTCTGTTCAGTGTGTGACACGTCTGGGGTTGAGTCACATATTATGGAATAGTAGATGGCAGCTTCCCTTTCTTCCAAGATACTATTTAGCACTCGTTCGCCACAGAGATCGATGAATTCATTTTGTGTTTGAGGACTCAGATAGTGTGTTAATCTTCACTTTTTGTGTTGCCTTATCATTTCCAAGTGGCTGTGTAAAACATTATCATAACGGGCCAGCAACTCCAACGTACCAAGAAAATTCCCATTATGGACATCACCTAAACTGTAGTGTTGCCTCTAAAAGCCAGGTTCCTTGATGCCAAATGAAGGGTCACATCTAAAAGCCTCTCCAGAAGCAGCCTATTCTTTTCTATTTCCCCTTGCATCAGTTTTTGAAGATGCCCATCAACTCCACTGGCTGTCAAAAGTGAGTGCTGAAGGTTCTTCCATTTTAAATAGCACTGTTTATGGGACATGCCTGTCTCGTGCTCTGGAAGTTTTTTGTACATGTAATTCCATTTAATGTGCTCTAATGTATATCCATCCTTGCTGTTTAGGGCACTTGTGGATGGCTTTGACAGCTCATGGGAAAACAGTAGGCATGGAATGCAATAAAGAGCCTTGGCACTCTCACTGTGAATAAGCCAATCTCTTCTGATTTTCTCACGGCCATTTGGAGACTTTACATATTGAAGATATATTGGAAAGGGTCTACCCTCCATATCTGTCGGTGTCAATGTGTTGATTTTTTCTTTATTTGCCAGTGCACATACAATTATTTCCCTCTGGTGTTTATCTAACATCTCTGGCCATAATCCTGGATCTTCTGGGCAGAACTGTTCAGCTTCACCCTGACTACGTGTTACCTCTTCTGTCCTCTGTCCGTCCTCCTCTCTATCCTGAATGCAACCTTCATGTTCGCTGTCTTCTCTTTCACTATCACTTCCACCATCTTCTCTCACTTCTTCTCTATCTACATCAGGCTCCTCTGTGGGAGCATGAAGTATAATCAACATTAGTCTCTTATCAATTATTGCCAAATACACTAACACCCTGTTGCTGCAGTCATTCAAGTCAAAATAGTTTCATTTTTGCTTTCATGTTGAACTAGCTCATCTTGTCTCAAGTCTGCATCAGTGGATGATGGGGGGCTTGTTGCAGCTGCAGGACCACTTTCTGTGGCAGTTTCTGGAATGTGTTTCACAAATTATGTTTTAGCAGGCAGCTAGGATGAATGTTGGCCATTGTATAAGCTAATATCATGACGTCTGGGAACTAGCTTATGCTATATTTATTCATCATGTAGCCAGCATAATAACGGCTTAGTATTCATTTAATATTTGCTTGCTTCAAATCAGTAGCCTTCTGTTGCAATATAATGTTCACTTTATTTATCCTTTATGCCAACTTAACCAAGGCCTTATTGAAAGTGTAGCTCTTGGATAGCCTCTGCTTATTTTAGCAACGATAACGGAGGACGTATGGCACCTAATAATGCCGTTTCATCTTGGGTGTTTAAACGTTTGTGCTCACCTTTCTTTGCAAAGAAGTTCGTCAGAACTTGACTTCCTTCAATTTGCCTCCTCTCCCTGTCTTTTCTCTCCTTTCTCTTTTGAGAATCAGACTTACATTTTTTTACGCTCTGACATCTTGCATATCACCGACACCGACACCGAGTCACCGTAAGCAGCAAGGTGCAATTGCCAAACTCCGACCGTGTGGACTGAACCATCTTGCGCTTTTCTCAAGGGGTGTTCACAATAGTGTAGTGACAGCAGATTTGACTTTGTTGGAATAATATACCATACAATTTATAAAAACGAATACGTTAAGCTTCCATTTAGATTGATATTTATCATGAAATTGAGTTGAACAACAACAAAAAACACTTTGAAAAAAAAAATCTAAACTTCCCATGGGCCCCCCTCTGCCTTGGGCCCCCCCACAGCTGTGGTGGTTTACCCCCCTGTGCGACGGCCCTGCAACCATATATTACAACTAAAGGTTTGCCATTCGAAAACGTACTAGTTAAAGCACAGACGTATGAGCGTCACAACATAATTATGAACATAAGTATATCAATATATCCTTTGTGTAGCTTGACTATAGCCTAGTTATTTTCGGACTTTTTCTCAAGAAATCGTTTGTTCATTTATTGTTTTTAATCAAGGAATATATACAAAAGTATAATTTGTATTGTATATGGAAATCATCAGTAGAAAGTAGAAATTCTACCACTTTCGGTATGTGTTTCGCTGTCTAACTTCACATAGCTCTGCAGCTGCCGCCGCTGCCGCTGCCGCTGCTGCTGGTGTGGCGGAGGAGTCTCTCTCCCCCTCCCAGGAATAACTTGTCTCAACTTAAACCCAGGGAACGGGGTTCACTTTAAAAATGTATTCCGTTACGATTACTAGTTACCGGTAAAAATGTAATCTGAATATCAAAGTATAAAAGTAATGTAACCTGATTACTTTCTGTTACATGTGGATAACTTCAATATCAAATGCAAAACATACAATAAAAAGAAGATGCAGTAATGTAACCTTAGAAGAGAAAAAACTAAGACTTTACGCATGAAAAATGTGTCCTTTGCTCCGAGATGTTAATTATAGAAAAACCTGCCTTTCCTGAAGCATGTTCAGGCAGTAGCCTATCAACAATGAAACACAAGAGCACCTACTACAGTTCAAAAAAGCAGAAATAATATCTGAGCAAACAGAAAATGCTGCGTTAAAGTTGAGTAATTACAGGTAAGCTCACACTCTATTTTATGAACATAGGTTCAACTTCTGAAATGAATTTCTTTTAAAATAACAAATTAACTAACACTGTGCTCTTTTTAGTTTTTTACTGACATAGCTAGAAATTCCCCAATTTATGGAAATGCTTCACTAATCTGACCTACTTTTATGTAACTGTAATGGAATCCATTTCAGTTTTTTGCATCCTGATTGCGTAATCCTGCTACTTGTAACTTGTCACTTCCCAAGTATGTATGATACAACTAATGATCTTCCATGTTGGGTTGGATTCAGGGGTTATAATGTAAAAGACATGATCAACATAAGTGTTTTACACTTCTCCTTCACTTTTGGATTTCTCCAAACAAAATATTTGCGCGATAACTGTTTAACGCTCAGGATTGATAGTTATAACAGACCTATAACAGTAAGAGGTTATTAGTTAGAATTTAAAAAATGAAAATGAGCCTTTAAACATTTGATTAAGATATTTTTGTGTTGAGAAGATGTGGTTTATTAAATATGAACATTTCTTATAGTTTTTTCTTTCTTTACTGCAAGACATTTTTTTCTTTCAAATGAACAACTACACATTAGTAAAGGGGTCCTATTCTGCTGGTTTTCCCTGTCCTGTAGTGTGTTGTAGGTTTTTGTGCATGTAAATGGTCTGCAAAGGTTAAAATCCCAAAGTTCCCTCCAGAGGGAGTTTCACTCTCTCTTTTTTTTAATGTTAATGTTTACAGATCAAGTTCAAGGCTTGCAGGACGTTCAACTCCCGACAGCAAAAGTGTAAAAAGTCACAAAGAGAAAGAAATGGACTACAAATATGACAATGTGCCTTTATCTGACTCAGGCCATTAAACTCTGCAAACTCTACCAACATAGGGGATCCTTGTGCATATTAACAAATTAAGGAATAAACGATATTAAATCAGAGCTATAAACTATATAAATATAAATAAAGTGGAACTGCAAGCATTCAAAAAGTCTCGTCCCTGTCTCTTCGTGGCGATGTGAGATTACCTGCAGAGAGTTCCACCAATTTAGACTCAAAGGGAATCCCGACCGCTTCGACAAACAGGAAGACGGAGTTCCATGTGTTCCGCAAATCACGTGGATAAAACAGAAAGACTTTTAATACATTGTCTTGCGATGTGAGAAAGCTGCGCTGTACGTTTTGGACAATTCAAGAAAGCATCAATGTTGTTTTTCTTCGAGTATTTTTCACATTAATGCAGCTTTTCCAATTGTATTTGTTTCAGCAGTTTAATAATGCCTGCTGTTCTTATGATTGATTTACTTTATGTCTATCTATTTTTTTCAACAGTAGGCTAAAACACAGTGCACTTTTTGGGTGTCTGCGAAGAAAACAAAAAAACTAAATAATTGATTGGTGGTAAACAGCAATTATTTATTGAAATGAAATTAACAGAATAAGTACCAGATCTATTGCATTATTGTAACATTTTGTTTCTGTAAGGAGAGGGGGGGGGGGGGTTACTCTACTGATTTTTGTCCTGTAGGATGAAGTGAACACAAATATACAAGGAACATTCAGCTACCACAGATTGCACACCAGATACTGTAGTAATGCAGTCTAATACAGGACCACCAAAAGAGTCCAAGACTTCCTCTTTTTTTTTTCCTTTCTTCTTCTTCTCTCATTAGTCCTTAATTTTTTTCCATAAAGAGTACAAAAGTACATCCAGAGTTGGGAACACGATCTCTGGCTCTGTACACAACTCATCAGACAATGCCTCCAAAAAAATCCCATAAAAGAATAAAAACCAACAAAATGATAATGCCGAGAACATTTACAATGCACTGACACAGAAAGTCAGCTGTGTTAATAGACATGCAACAAGTAACAAAACTTGCTGAAATCGCAATAATCATAAAAAAAAAATCTAAAACCAGTTATAATTGCATAAATACTTTGTACAGTTCATTTAATCCACTGTGAAATTCACCTTTCTCTTAAAATAACAACGTAAAACTGCATTTAATAAAAACCTGTGATTCCTCTTGACTTTTTTGTACAAGTGAAGGTGCAAAGGGACTCTTGATTGATTCAAGCCGACTGGGCTCTTTCAGCTAGGTGGCATGATTGCACGCTAAATAACAGTACGTCAATGCAGAATGATACAAGGCCAATAACAAGAGTGCATATGCTTATTAGAACAACAGGGAGCTGTGGTGGTGAATATTAAAGTGTTTTCTTTTCTTTTCTTTTGACATGTTTGAGATTCTGTGTGGGAAACAAAAAGGAATCGCAAAGAAAGCAGCAGTTGAATGCACAATTGTTGCCCACAGAACTACGAAAAAAACATGGAGAGGAGAAACAACATGAATACTTAACATAAAAAACAAAAACACTTTCTAAAGGTCCAACTGTCAAACCCAGCAGCAGCAGCCACCAAGCAGTCAAATGTGTGTTTTATGGTGATACATGACACAAAAAGGAAGTTTTCTGTTTAAGTTTATGTAATTAAAAGTCATATTAAACATCAGAAAAGCTTTTGACATTTACTTGTCAAGACGGTGACCTTGTATGGGTGTCAATCTTTCCCAAACATTTTTTATTTATGGAATATTTTACTGTTGAATTTACACACGTCTTTCCTGTTGTTCTGCATCTTGTTTAACATCGACTGCCAATATGCTTGAATTTGAACTTTGAAAATATCTCACTTTGGCGAGTCCTTGTTGTAGAATCAAGGTCAACAAAAATACATTTTTGTGCAAACGAAAATGAACGGCAACAGAATATTGAAAAAACAAAAAAGGTTTTATATTTGTTCTGTTCTTTTTCCCTTACAATATGAGTTAACGGGATCAGATTTGTTCACGAATGTTGTCTTAGACCAGAGTACTACATTTACAAAAAAAAAGACAAAAATCGACGAGAAAAAAACTCAAATATTCTACGAGATCAAGATGTCATAAATGTGCGTAAAAAACATCTTGTAAATTGTTTAGCAGTGTCCTTGTACATCATGAACTCCTCTTGGCTTTTTTTCAAATGAAATTAAAGTACATACAGTAAGTGATTGATAAATTACGTTTATAATGAAACCAAATCGGGATACATGATTGATAAAGCACTTTGACTTTTCAGACAAAATAACTATTTCTGGCCTGGGATGTTTGAGAGAATTTCATACTTGTTAAAATCATTTTGTACATTTCCTCCAAAGTATATAACAATTTCGGTTTGTACGGAACAAGCTCATTGAAAGGTGCTCGGCTGCTGCTAATGCAATTTAACAACTTCGAACAAGGACTGAGAATAAAGTGTGTGGAGTGCCACGTTTACTGTAATAATGCCAACATGAAAATAACAGCAAAAACACAAAAAATAAATCCCTTTTTCATGTGCAATCAAGAACACCCCTTTGACGCGGTACAGTAACTAAATAAGGCTACAGGGAAAATGCGAGATGGATAAGTAACGTCATAGAACTACATAAAAATTGGAAAACAGAAGAAAAAAAACTTTAAACGCAGTGATATGGTTTTAAAATAAAATCTGAAATGATAACGTGTCCAGTCTTCAGACAGCAGCAATAATCCAAAATTCTCCACATGGGAATTTATATAAACGACAGAATAGATGATAATAAAAAAAATCATCATAATTGAAAATAAATTGGCAACAAAAAGGATATGAAATCTGTCTGTGATGGTGATGGCTTGACACTGTGGGCAACACATTAAAATACATTTTGTAAACAACAACAAAAATTGAAATAAAAAATGTTGCATACCTAGTCCCACTAGTAAAGTCAACGCACGGAAATTCATTATTGACATTCATATCCTTTCCTCTGGCATCGCCGTGACTACACACAATCGATTTAGTTATTTTTATTTTTTAAAGCCAGGAGTGGTTAGTCACAACGCTATCTTACAGGCAATTTCTTTTAACTCATTGACCTTATTTTTTGTTCTGTTTGCTCTTCTTAGAGTTAAAAAGGCCATGGTTATTATTTACAATATAAACAAGTTTGTTATGTCTCGCGGTGAAAGAGGAACGGGTTCTTGATCAAAGCAAAAAAAGGCGGGTGATTGTTTGAAGCAGGCTGCATCAAAGCTGTTTTTGCTATTCTTTTTCTCTTCCTCCAGGTGAGTGTAGGTCGTCAGGGTGGTGATTTTTTTTTCATTTTTCCTTTGATCAGATGTTTTTTTCCCACACCTTACGCAGAGACAGTGGACATTCGCTCCTGTTTCTGTCAGTGCGTTACTGTGCACGTGTTACTGGACGTACGAGAGGAAAGAGGGTGCATGGGTTTGGAGGGAGAGCGTTTCGGGGATATATGGGAGGAGGAAGAGGTGTTTCCTGGGGGTGGAGGTGGAGCTCAGTTTCTGCAGCCGTCCTCGGCGCTTCGCTCATGCTGAAGGTTGTAGTAACAGTTCTGACACACTCGCACCGGAGACGAGATCTTCAGCCTCTTGATCTCTGACTGGAAGCGACTGCACCTGCGGAGCGAGGAGGACACAAAGTGGACATTGGAAGACGGGAAAATAAAGGTGTATTTTTTGCGCGACGCAATTTCATATAAAGTCAATGCAAAGACAGCAACACCAGCAAATTCGCTTGGGGCTATGCTAATGAAGATAATTATGAATGGGTCGTGAAATTTGCGCATCGCTGTCTTGCCAAATCTGCATTAAGATTCTTCCATCTTCGGAGAGTGAATGAAAGCCTGTGTTTATAAATATATTTGTGCAAACCATAAAGCCGTTTCTCATTTCTTTTCGCCTCCATCGAATCCTCAGTTGGTCTGGTTTCCCATGCTTACTTTTAACAATTGTAAATAAAACGTTTGGCCCGTAAATCCATTTCCCCATTGTAGTGACCAGAGAGAGGTAAAGGAAATATATCCAGTCTCTTATAGTGTTACGTTATTATGAGAGTGCTCTGATACTTGTTTGATTCTGAAATCGTATATATATATATATATATACATATATATATATAAATATTCTTTAGCATGTCAACAGGATATTCCACAATTTATTCATTTCATGTTATGAAAAATATTTCCCCCTTAGTCAAATCATACCAGAGCCTGTCCGCATCTGTAGCCTGTTAGTGTCTCATTAAACCACATTGTGAATGAATTAAAAGTAAATATATAAATTGTCAAGAACACAGTTATGTCCCTCAGACAGAGTGCTGCTATGCCTTCTGTCATCATTAATGGACGTCGCTTTAAGATGACCGTGCAGAGGAGAGGATTTCTCATTTCTATAAACGCCTGCTGCTTACACTCATCTCTCCTCGACCCCTCTGCTTGCATATCCTATGGGCGGGACTAAGACGCGAGGTCAGGAGTCGAGGATCCGAAGAGCCGAAAACTGGGAAATGAGAAAGGGCTAGACTGTGGCCTGACAAATAACGTTCCGCTTTATTTATGTCACGTGACGTCGTTTGGAGTGTGGCTGGAGCAGCTACAATGGTAGTTTAGCCTAGCCTTAATTATCCGATCTGTTCAGAAAACAAGCATTTAAAAAGATAGACCTGACAAAGCATTAGTTTAGACTTTTTACTGATTGGTATCACTTTGTAGTTATTTCAGCATCTTCTGATATGTCATTTCAAAATATGGCAGTTTAAAATAACTTTCGGAAGCTAGTTTGTGTGAGCTAACAATGCTAACAATGTCATCGAACTTTTAAGTATAAAGCTAAAATACCATAAATGATGAATATGTTTTAAGTTATACTAAATAGACCGTTACAAGTGACAAAAAATAGCACAAGATATACCGTAACACAATGTTTCCAAAGCTCATATCTTAAAATTGCCTTCATGTCATATATTCATTCTAAACATAAAATTAATGTAAGGCGGTAATAAATACAGAATATACCGTGCTTGAGTCCACATCAGCACAGTACTAAAGTATGACCATGAAGACTTACTTCTGACAGAAGAGCTGCCCGCAGTTCCTGCAGTGGTGGCGTCGCTCGGTGAGGGAGAAGCGCACGGTGCAGCCGGAGCAGCTGTCCACCACCTCGTCCTTCACCCAGTGGTCGGCTGCCGAGCGGCCCGGCTGCTCACTCACAGACCAGCTGAAGACCCGGCCGCGCCCGTCGCCAACCAGGATTTTACTGTGATCCCTGGAGAGGGGGGGAGGAACATTGGGAAGGAGGAGGAGGAATACAGCAGCAATTACGACTTGAATAAATATTTGCTTTGACTGGATTTGAATTGAATGATCAACTTTTTTACATTTAAATTAGTTTTAGATTAGTTTTGTATTATTTTGCCTTTTTATCTGCACCATACCTTTGCAGTTGTAATTTCCCCGCAAAAAGGATTTCTGACTGATTTGTGGTTTACAGTTTGGCAGATAGTGAGATTGAGTTCAGTCTAGCCTAGTTTTTAAGTTATTTTTCACAGTTTTAATCCAGTTTATTTCACAAAAGTCATCGATTAAGTCATCTTTTCGTAAAAATAATTCTTAGACTGGATTTGAGTTGCACAACTTTTTGTCTTCTCTTTTTTATTTAATCTAATTATATTTATTTTTGCAGTTTTAAAGTTGCAAATTCAGCTCTGTGGGACCCCAAAAAGATTTCTGATTCTGAATTTTTGTTTACAGTTTTGGCACATTTTGATTGTTGTACTTACTGGTGACATTTATTCTTTCATAGTTTAATGAAAAGGTATTTTATTTTAGTCAACCTTTACTTTAAGTCAAAAATATTTCATTTTTTATTTTGCCATATCCTGTGTCAAAAGTCCGTCAGAAATCATTGAGCAATCAGTTTAATATAGTTAAACCCAATTCTATTTTCATTTTAATCAAACATATTTTATCTCATCATTATCTGATCAACTATGACAGGCTGTCTCACATCTACCATTTACTCAAAGGCACACACTGTGTAGGAGAAGCTCTCCAGATGTATACAGTGAGTATTTAGAACTTAGCAGCCCAGTTTGTTGCTCTCTTACTTGGAGATTGAGAGGGATGTTATCTCGGCTGGCTGGGCGTTGTCCTTGCGATCAAATGCCGTGTGCATGGTGAGTTTGCTCCGGAACACAAGCTGGCGCTCCCATCTGTAGCCTGTGCACACAGAGAGAAACAATGAAACTAAGACACTTTCTTCCTTTCATCAGCTGATGAGGCCTCCTTGTTCCTCTGTAGCATTTCTTAGGAGCTGAAAAACCTTGCAAGAAAAAACATCTTTGACAATCAGTGGACACCCACCGGTCCTGAGCTGGTTGTACATCCTTGCATCCATGGAGGAGGGCTGCAGAGGCTGCGGCACTGAGCTCTGGCCAGGGTGAGGGTGTGGGTGAGGATGAGGATGGGGGACTCTAGTTTGGCCCTCCGAGTAGTTGACAAACACAAAGCCATCCTTCTCGTCGATGCTGAGGCTGTCGGACCAGCGGTGAGAGTCGTCAGAGCCGCTGTCCATCGACCACGACGCTCCGGGGCGGGCTGGAGGACCTTAAAGGGAGTTTCATGTCAGCAATGTGAGCGTTAGCATGGCTGGAGCCTCATACCGGTCTAGCAAGAAATAGATTTCGGGGATGACAAAGCTAGAGAAACTTTGCAAGCAAGCAGCAGGATATTGACGGAGTAGAGACCGATTTTGCTCGAGTTTCCACTACTCACCCACAAATGGTAAGCTTTTTGATGCTTAAATCCTTAAAGTTAGCATTCAAATTCATGAAAGATTGTTATTTCTTTTGCACATCTATTATTTGGGTTTAATCCGGTATTTTAGTAGGGTTGTTTTGAGGCTTCAACTAAAATGTGTCTTTGTTTTGGATTGTTGCAATAACAACAATAAAAGTAATCATATTTGTCCACTCAAGTTCATGCTAGTATCGAAAACTTTAAAAATATGAATTTAAGGTAAAGTTAACAGATCAAATAATCATGATTAATTGTATATGGTAATCATGCAAGGAATCGCAGATATTTTAATTGATTGATATTTAGCCAAAAGCAAAATGAATAAAGATAACTAAATCATCGATGAATCATTCTGTTCAAAGCACCACATTCTTTATGCATTTCTATTTTATTACTTTTTATACCCTGATGCCAGTATTCAATATGATCATAGACAGAAACCTCAATAATAATAATAATAATAATAATACATTAGATTTATATAGCGCTTTTCCTAATGCTATAAGACACTTATAGAAGCTTTTAAAGTAAAAATAAATACATTTGGTACAGTCCTGCTACTAATACAATCCAGTTTTTGTTTTTTTTGGAGTCAGCTGTGAATGATTTCGACATTTTAAGAGAAAAGTGCCGCTGAGATCTATAATCACGCAGCTTTTGTTTAGCTGAAAGCAGCCGCAGAGTGACTGTGTCAACAGTTGGGAGAGGGGCAGTGGGTGGAGTACCTCTGGGTCTGTGCACAGCGCTGCCTGGTTGGCTGCCTCCTGCTGAGGGGTTGCGTGGTGCTTTGGGCTCCTGGCTCAGGCTCGGCTCGTCTCCATCCGACTCGCTGCTGTCCTCCTCGCCGTTGTGACTAACGCCCCCTTCTGTGGGAAAGGTTCAAAATGACAGAGTTAATCAACACTGTAAATTAACGATGCCGATACTTACAGAACTAAAATAGGAGCAATCAAGTATATATTAATTCATTTTTTACCTATTTCTTTTCTTTTCACCCTCGAATCGGGTGTATGAATATGTGAACATGTGTATGTGTATGCATATGTAGAATTTTGTTTATTTTGTCTGTATTTATTTACTGATTTACCCTGCAACTGGATGACTAACAGGAGGGTCTATTTTCTGTGTAAGCCATGCGTTCTGCCCTCCCGCCTCTACTAATTTAGTTTGTATGTCTGACTCATAAATTGTCTGTACTGATATTGAAATAGAAGAAAAGAAAAAAGAATACGGTGCATCAACCATGTTACTGCAACTTTTACCGGGTTGAAGCTTTGTTATATTTTGGGACATGTCGCACACTCACTGAAGTGAATCTGCTTTTATTCATGTTATTTTTCCCATTAGCACTCACCAATCTTCTCCTCAGCACAGCAGTCGGGCACATCTGGCTCTACTGGCTGTGGAGCAGGCGTTTCTGGGACCTGGAGGAACTCCATTCTCCAAAACTACAAAATAATATTCACAGACACATTTATGAAGTCACAGTACATTAATAAAGTGTAGGGTTAAGATTAAGACATCATTTATTTATCCCTAAGTGAAAATGATATTTGTCATTCTGGATTTCTTTTTACATTATGTCCCTCAGGGCAGTGGTGGCTCAGTCTTGGCTTGGGAACCAGATTGTCTTCGGTTCAAGTCCTGGAATGACCAAGTACTACTGAGGTGTCCCTGAGTAATGTATCTACACTGCTCCCCGGGCGCTGAACATAATAGCAGGCCACTGCTCCTGATACTAGGGTGGGACAAATGCAGAATCCTTATAGCGAGGCAATAGCTCAGTCTGGGGCTTGGTCACTGTTTCAAGTCCTGCTCGTACCAAACCTTGCTCTGGCTCTCTATAAAAAATGGTTGTGTTCGCACATTTGTATTCCTATGCATGTTTGTAATTGTACTGGACTGTGTGAATTCAACAACAGGGAAAAACTGAATCTCCCTCATGGATTAATAAAGTCGCATCGTCTTCTTTTTTCACAGAAGGCAGAAATGCTCAAATGCACAAACAAGATCTACACACAGGCATTAGTGGAGAGGTGTCAGAGTGAAGAGTTGGGGGCTAAGTCTTGCTCAAGGACACCTCTGCAGCAGCCAGGAGGAGACATTCTGCACTCTGCATTCTGGTCCTATCGGGACTTGGACCGGTTACCTTTTGATTCCCTAGAGACCGAGCTACTTTAATGAAAAGATGAAAAGCGCATCCATAATGAAAGATATTTATCTGACCTGGGAAAAGATAATAGTAAATATTTTGCAGTGCCTGTCATAACTTTTAATTGCTGCTTATTTGTTGTCCACGCCTTTAGCTGCAAACATGCATTAGCAAAGAGTTGAACAAAAGCATAGCAAGTGATTACTTCAACGCAGCAGAAGCACCTGAAAAAACATGGATTAAAAACAAGGAATGCACAACCAGATATTATAGGCACTGTTACCCTGACAACGCCGTCCGAGTGTCCGGTGACGATGACATTCTGCGTGTCCCAATCGTTCATCTCGGACACGCAGCAGCACAGGATCTGCTGGCTGCGCCCCGTGAAGGTGTTGGCGCTGGCGATGGGGCTGCCGTTGATGCTCCACACGTGAATGTGCGTTCCTGCACACGACACAATATCCCCCTACAAACACACACACATTATGTCCATCAGCTGATCGGCTTTATCCAGTCCTGGGTTGCTTATGGATGTTCTTCAGTGGCAGCCATGATAAGAGCTGCTTGAGCTCTGTAGATGTTAGGAAAGAACAGGGCTTCCTTTGCTATCTCCTTTATCATAGGATACATTGGTCCATCCTTTACTAAAAGAAAGGGGATAATGCTGTCCCACAACTCCCTGTGGCAGCAACATTTAAAGACAGGAAGTAGGATCCGATTTGTATGATAATTCGACTGTAGTCATGATGTAAATGATCCTCTCTAAGACTTATTGCTCCTCATCCCTTGTTTATTATCCTGGATTAAAGCATATATGAGATTGTAGAGGGTGACATCTTTACTCCAGCCTACCGTCAGTTCATTGATACACAGAGCAGAGACAGGCGCCCGGTGTCCCCTGAGCTGCGTGACGAAGGAAAGCTTGTTGAGGTCCCAGATGATGCAGGTTCGATCCCGGGAGCCGCTGACAATGATGTGGTACGCCGAGGACGCCGTCAGACACGTAACAGCGTCCGTGTGGCCCAGCAATGCCTGCAATGATGCAAATGCATTAGTATATAACAATGTACTACATATATTTTAGTGGATGTTGACAGATGTGCAAATGCTGGAATACATCTGTGTAATGTAAATATAGTGAAGAGGTCGAGCCTCGTCACACTGTGTAAAGATTACCTGTTACTTCAACAGTTTCAAAGAGGAGAGGTATTATGCGCACCAATGTGTGTTCAATTTTAAACAGAGGGCGACTGAAGAAATAAACATTGTTCTGATCCAAAATAATAAATTGTCTCAGGAAAACAATGTGGTACTGCGGGGGTAACTCTTAAATAAAAGATATAGTGGAAGGCTATTGTTTTTTATTAGCTCCAGCCAGTGTGTGAAATACGGTAAGGTCCGGGGGGGCTCGACCCCATGAGACCTTCTGAAAGCCTCAAATGCAAAATTTGAAGGGGGTCTCAACTTTTATTAAAAAAAAACGTTTTTGGCCAGGAGGACCTGATTTTGCATGGCTAACCAGAAGTACACAGCCTTGCGAAAGCTCTTGGAGAACCAACCAGGGAGGCCGTGGAGCAGTTTCGAGAATGGAAACTACAGGGCAACACACCGGGGAAAACATTGGAAAGACTGTGCATAGCAAGTCGAAGTATCTCCCCACATCAGCTGAGTGCAAATGAGGCTTTTCCACCGTTAATAACACACGGACACTGTAGGCCTTGTGGTTTCACTTATACTGACTATCATTCTTACACCACATTTTTTCTTAATAAGTTCGTATTATTGTTAAAACGTATATCCACGCGTCCTCTCCCTTCATGTTGCCTCACCTAAATGAGCCTAGATATAACAATCCAAACAACTTTAGCCAATGCAACTTCCTATGTCAGTGTTGCTTTACGAATACTATAGCATATCGGATTATCAAAAATTGTTAAGTGTGTGCTTGTGTGTGTTGTCATGTACGCTATAGACTGATTGTCTTGGCTTGCATTCATGAAATATTTTAATGTTATAGCCCCACTGCATATCGAGAACATTTTGATTGGTATTGCGCAATAATCGGGAGATGGGCCCTCCCCGAATATTGATGGGTATTTTGCACACTGGCTTCAGCTATCCTAAATGATAACGACTTTTAGCATTTTTGATTTGAAAAGTTTTATTTTTCAAGGTTTTAAGCAGAATGATGAACTACTGTACGTATGTGAACACTATGTGACTGAAGAGGACATATTGTGCTCATTTTCAATGTTAGAATTGTATTTTGTGCCACTGTGACATATCTCCATGCTTTAATGTTCATAAAGGTCTTTATTTTTCTCATACTGACTGTGCTGCAGCACCTCTTTTCACCCTCTGTCTGAAACCACAGCCCAGTCTACTCTGATTGGTTAGCTGGCCGGCTCTGATGTGGATGGTCAAGCCCTTATAAATGTCCCGCCGCTTAACTTATCATGTATAATGTTTGGAGTGCTAGCCAATAGAAGCATGAGTGTTACACAGTGATTTAATTATGTCATGTAAGTAAACAAAGAAGTCCTAAGGCGGCGTTTCTGGCGCGGGGGGGAGGGACCTTTGGGACTTTAGCCGTTGCAGACCATTGCATAATACCTATATAACACACTACAGGAAAGGGAAAACCACGAAAGCATAAAAGGACCTCTTTAAATTTCCCCACGTTGAAATCATCCAGATTAGGCCGTCACAATAACTACTTTTGTTGAATGATATATTGTCCTGGATAGAATTGCGATTTAACAGAGTTATTTTCATTTCAAGGCCATTTCATGCCACTAATATAATAGCGGTACAGAATGTTAGTCGCTCCAGGGACTCTTTGTTTGTGTTTTCACCTGTTTGAGAGTAAGGGACTTGGCCCTCTCCTTGGAGGATCCTGTCTCCCACACACAGATGGCGGTGCTGGTGCCCCCGGTGATGACCAGCTTCAGGTTTGGACATATGGCACACAGGATCTGACCCCACTCCGACAGACACTCGTACACCACCAACGCCTGAAAAGAGATGGAAGATTAAGAAGTGTTGCAAATGTGACGGATTATTTATTCATGCTGTTTTGGGCATTAACTTCATCTACATTCCAGCAACTCTTACCCTGATTTAGTTTTTGTTTACAAATGTAGTAAGCATAGCAACAAACAAAAAAATCATGTTCTGCATTTGAGACTTCTGTAATGGCTGCTGTTGAGAATATAAGAGGCCAGTGAAGATGGTGCATTTTTGTTCAAGCACCAGCAGGGGGACACATTGTATGTTTGTACATTTCTCTGTCAAACTCAAGATATAATAAGCAGGAAACCTACAGTAGTCCATATTTCAATTAATTATTAGCAATGAGATGCCTTAGCTCTATTTAATATTTACTACTTTATACATTTACAATAATGCTATGTCATTATAAATGTGGTGATATTTATATTTTATAGATCTGTTCTTTGACATGTGGCAAGGCAAGTTTACTTATATAGCACCTTTCAACACGAGGCAATTCAAAGTGCTTTACAAACATGAAAGACATTAACAGCGTTAAAAAACAGTGCAGTCATAAACACATTATAAAAAGGCATTTAAAAACAGTCATTTAAGAGCAAAGATAATGAAATAAACACAACAGGTATAAACTACATGAATAAAAGTTACAGTGCATTGTTAGATTAGAACAGTTTAATTAAAAGCAGCGGCAAAAAGAAATGATTTCAGCCTGGATTTAAAAGTAGTAAGAGTTGCAGCGGCCCTGCAGGGTTCTTGGAGTTTGTTCCAGATATTTGGAGCATAATAACTGAACGCTGCTTCTCCTTGTTTAGTTCTAAGTCTGGGGACAGATCCGTCCCAGAAGACCTGAGAGTTCTCGATGGTTCATAACGTAGCAGGAGATCAGAAATGTATTTTGGGCCTAAACCATTCAATGCTTTATAAACCAGCAGCAGAACTTTGAAATCAACTCTTTGACAGACAGGAAGCCAGTGTAAAGACCTCAGAACTGGAGTGATGAGATCCACTCTCTTGGTGTTAGTGAGGACTCGAGCCGCAGCGTTCTGAATCAGCTGGAGCTTTCTAGTGGATTTCTTAGTGAGACCTGTAAAGACACCATTACAGTAGTCCAGTCTACTGAAGATAAAAGCATGGACACGTTTTTATAGATCCTGCTGTGACATTAGTCCTTTAATCTAGATGTGTTCTTCAGGTGATAGTAGGCGGACTTAGTGATTGTTTTAATGTGACTGTTGAAATTCAGGTCAGAGTCCACGACGACACCTAGGTTTCAGGCGTTAGCTGTTGTTTTGAACATTGCTGACTAAAGCTCAGCACTGACTTTTTGTCGTTCCTCCTTCGCTCCAAAAACAATTACCTCGGTTTTGTCTTTGTTTAATTGGAGAATGTTCTGACTCATCCAGACATTGATTTGTTCAATGCACTTACTCAGTGTTTGAATTGGAGTATAGTCTCCTGGTGAAATGGTAATGTAAATGTGTGTATCATCTGCATAGCTATGGTAACTTGTTTTGTTGCTTTTCATTATCTGACCCAGTGGTAACATGTCGATGTTAAAGAGAAGAGGCCCCAAGATGGAACCTTGAGGAACCCCACATGTCATATTGGTCAGCTCTGATGTGTAGCTGCCTATAGAGACAAAGGGTTTCCTGTCCTTTAAGTAAGATCCAAACCAATTTAGAACTGTTGCCGAAAGTCCCAACCAGTTTTCTAGTCGGTCTAGTAATATGTTGTGGTCAACAGTGTCGAATGCAGCACTGAGATCTAATAATACTAACACTGAGATTCTGCCACTGTCTGTGTTTAAGTGGATGTCATTGAAGACCTTAACAAGAGCAGTCTCAGTGCTGTGGTGCGGTCGAAAGCCTGACTGGAACACATCAAATCAGTTATTAGCATCCCAAAAATTACTCAGCTGTTTAAAAACTACTTTTTCAATGATTTTATCTAGAGATGGGAGGTTTGATATGGGCCTGTAATTATTCATTACTGAAGCGTCTAGATTATTCTTTTTTAAGAGCGGTTTAATTACTGCAGTTTTCAGGGCCTGTGGAAATAAACCTGAGTGAGGTAGGTATAATATCAAGGCTGCAGGAGGAGGACTTCAGATGTTGAATAATGTCCTCTAGGTCTTTATCATTAATCTGATGGAATTGTGTCATGGTGTTTGAATTGATTTTAAGTGGACATAAGGACAACACATTTGCTGTACCTGATGCAGAAACACCGACTGCTTGTCTGATTTTCTGAATTTTGTCAGTGAAGAAGGAATCAAATTCATTGCAGGCCCTGGTGGATTGAAATTCTGTTGCTACTGACGCTGGGGGGTTTGTTAGTCACTCAACGGTAGCAAACAAGGCACGTGTGCTGTTTGTGTTTTTGGCAATGATGTCAGAGAAGAAAGACTGTTGTGTCTTTTTTAATTCCAAATTATAAAAGCCAAGTCTTCCTTTATAGATGAATACGGGGGAGCTGGTGCACGTGTCTGCTTCGGTGATTGTAGTTGAGGGACGGGGGTCTGCTTGCGAATCTCGTGAGCCATGTTCAGGCAGGATTGTAGGCGGTCACTGAGCTGCTGGTTGGAGGAGTCTGGCACTCAGAAAGCTGGATGGCGGTTTGGGTGTTGAAGGGAGAGTATTCTCAAAGGCGTTGATAAGGGGGATGGGTGGCAGTCGAGAACCCTCCTTTTGTCTCATAGGTCTCCTATAATCACGACTCTCCTCAGGCAGGTGCAGTGATAGGTCTTCAAGGCTTTCTATGCACTGTGTTGTGTCTTTCTCCTGTTTTGATTCCTCTTGTTGCTTGTCCTTGGCATAAGGAGCAGATTGATGACGCAGGCAGTTGAATACGTTGGAAATAAAAATGTTTACTCCTGACTTGTTCAGAAAAAGTCCATCTGCCTTAAAAAGATGTCTGCGGTCCCAGAAAAAGTTAAAATTGTCAATAAAATGGACAGAATGTTCAGTACAGGCAGTTGAGAGCCACGTGTTCAGTGCAAACAATCGGCTGAATCTCTCCACTCCTCTTCTGACTGGCGGTAGAGGGCCACTGATGAACACCTCAGCATTTAGAGAGCTGACAGTTTTCAAGAGACATATAAAGTCTTCTTTCAGCACATCTGACTGTTGTTTCACGACATCATTTGTTCCAATGTGCAGTACCACATTTTTCACAGTCGGGTGTTCAGCCCCAATATGCAGGATCTTGTTAGCCAAGTCAGAGACCATATCCTTGGAGAAACAGAGTACTTTGGTGTTGTTTAGACTTTTTAAATCTCTTGCAGCAGAGTCACCCACAATCAGAGTTTCAGGCCTAGTCATTAGCTTTCCCTGTAGCCTTTTACTTTCCGAGTAACTTTGGGTCCTCACCCTGCTGTGTGAAGAAGACAGGTTATCCAGGTCATCAGAAAAAGATCTTGGGTTCTGTGTCAGTGGAGCATATCTGTTCTGAAGTGGCACGCTTGGTTGTTTAGGAGGATTGTTTGCAGTCCTCCCTTTAGCAGCTGTCCACGGCTGATTCCTAGTATGAATTGGGGTTGAGGAGGCGCTCTTCCTGGGTGATATCAATGCAGGCCAGCCGGTCGCATCACAGACCTCAGAGCACTGGGCTCTGCCGGTTATTCGTCCTCCCAAATCCCATGGAGATGATTTACTTTGCACCCAGAGAGTTCCAGGGAGGACTATCACTTGTAGATTTATCACCCAGCACAAAGCCCTCCTGTTCCTTGGAATCCTTGTAGCTGCTAACTAGCTGTGAGTTTGCATGCCCTTGTCGATTATTTTGGAAAACTGTTAGAGTGGTGTCATTCCCACATAGTCCATGCACTTCCACATTAACTTCCAACCGGTGCATTTTTATTTCCAACACGGCGATCTTCTGAACAAGTTTTTGGAAGTCATCTGCAGAGGGGGGAGGCATTTTGCTGCTAACTAGCTTAAGCTAAGTAGCACGCAGTACCAGCAGTCTAGGCTTTAGCTGTTGCTAGGCCACGCTACCATCAGACTGAGGTCGTCGTAAAACTACTGAAATATGGCCAAAACCCTGCGTATATTTTTGAAGAATAACCGTCCCAGTGATAACTTAATGTCCAGGAGCGGCTGCTCGAGGTTTTCAGAAAGGAAAAATAGGAAAAATCATTCACTTTCTTATTTGATTTTACTTTTTTTTCTATTAATAACTTCTCAAGCTGTGCCCTCTCTGGACTTTCTTACAGGGAGGGATCCCCACTGAAATCTGTAGAAGGATGCAGGGTTAAACGAAGGGAATAAGGAGCAAAGCTGGGTCCAGTTTTATGGAGAAAAAGAGATATATGCCGTGTCTCCCCCCCTTTTATCATGGGCAACGTAATATCACTGGCTGAATTGATAGGCTAACGGCATTAGCCAGGAGTCAAACAAAATATCTGGAGTGTAGTTTAATGTGCTTTACGGAAACATGGCTGATGGGGTTGAAGGAGTGTTCATGGCAAGATTTTTTAAATCTTTGAGAAACCTTTCTTATGATAACTGTTTCTGTCACCTTGTCGGATTCATAGTTAGCAAGTCTGCAGCTGAGGTCGGCGTAGCCCCAGGCGAAGGTCTTGCTCCAGGTGGGTGGAACCAGAACTTTGTTTTGCTCCACAGCAAGTATCCCTTTGTCCGTGCACACGATCTGTCCCACAGGCTCTTTCAGCTCTGCAACACAAGGAAACATGTGAGTCTACAGGGATTCCGCAGCTTAGGGAGGTCACAGTATGGCAGTACAAGGTCATTACTTGAAACTACACTGCAAATACATTTTAAAAAGTGTATATTGTTGTTTGTATATGTACCCTTGACTGGGGCTAGAGAAGGTCTGAGATTGTCCAGATGATGGAAGAAGATCTTGTCGCCGTTGGAGCTTGGAGGAACGCTCAACACATCACCATTGGCTTTGCTGCGGACCCGTTTAGGAGGATGAGGCTTCTTGAACAGCTGAAACACAAACAGAACAGTTAAGCAGGTACGTTCATACACTAAGGGATACATGGAGCGTATTTTCCCAACCAAAAGTTTGAGTTCTTTTTAAATTTTTTACTAGTGAGACCAGAGAATATTTGGTTAAAAGTGTTACAAAAGCCATGAGGGACGCCGGCATGCTGTCTTGCTATAACTGGTAATGTAGGCCTGGCATGTTTTATGCAGAGAGAAATGTGTCAGACTCCCTTTAAAAAGTAACCAAAAGCAGTTTTGATCTTGAAAAATTATGTATTCAAACTAAAATGTTCAAGGTTGTGTTGTTTTTTATTGAGTTTGGGAATTATTTGGTTTCTAGTGAGGTTCAAAGACAATTAAACTGCAGTAATTAAGTTTTAAGTTCAGTTTCTTGTTGAGTAAACAAGTGTTCTTGTTTCTTGATTCCTGAAAAAATTACTGGCCTGATTTTTTATGAATCTTAGAGGAAAGCATGAGCAAAGCAAGAACAAAAATTAAAACCGTAGTCCAATTTGATAAAGTGAATCTAGTATAAGCAATAGTTGTAGTAGTTTTGCGAGCCTTAGCGGCCTTTAGTACTCCGACATAGGCCCGTATCTGACCTGTTTGGGGATTTGTCCGAAGTTGTTGATGAAGCCGATGGTGGCGGTCTCTTTGAGCGGGTCGTTGATGTTGTAGATATCCACCTGACCCTCGTAGAACAGGTGGTGGAAGACATTGACCGCCTCAACGGCTGGCGGGCCCTGCTGCTTGTATCCGAAGATCAGGTCGATCCATTCATGGAGGTGGGCCGATACATAGTCACACTCCAAAGCCTAGAAACAGGTGGGGAGGAAAACAGAGGTTAGTGTGTACTCGCTTGAAAACCCAACCTTAATCATCACCAATGTGTTCATTTCATACATCTCTGTGGACTCGGATGAACTCCCGTGGGTCTCCCTTGGCCCAAGGCGGCAGGATGACGTCACCCAGCTTGGTGCCATTCTGCTTGGCACCTGTGACATCACACAACAGAAGGCAGACAGAACATTAATATCCAACATTTTCTACTAGCTGCTATTGTCTATGCTTTCTGATACTGACCCAGGTCAAAGTTGTTGGCGTTCAGCATGAACTCGGGCAGATAAAAGAACTCGGGGATGAGCTCCTTGACGTCGGCCATGTTGTGTTTGGAGGCAGAGAGCCAGGCTTCACGTACACTGTGGAACATCCTGTCAGCCAGGTCAAAATGTCCTCCCTGGTAATCACACACACACATACAGGCAGATGAAATGACATGACGCTCTGACACTTGGCTTTTAGGTGAATGTACTATTTAAAAATTATATTTTCTTTTGCTAAAAGGGTAGTTATATTTTCCATCAGGCCTAACCCCAACCCTAACCTTTCAAATCTGACAAAGGCAGAGCCAATATAAGCAGTAAAAGCTAGTCAATGGAGGTGCGTGTCACTTTGATGTCATCATGCCTTTGCAGACCATTTACATGCACTAAACTTATACAAGACCCTCCAGGAATGGGACACCCCCAAAAGCATAATAGGGCCTCTTTAACGTCTGCAGTTGGACTAAAAAACTACTAAAGCTGATATTATGTAATTAAATAAACAATTTATTTCCCTCTGCAACTGTGATTCACTTTTAGTCTTTCTCTCTCTGAAAAACACATCTCTGGGGGGTATAACATTTTAGATAAGTCTTGAAAAGATGAGGAGAGTTTAAATCAAACCTGAAGTCTGAGGAAAGTCTGAGTGAAGGGCTCCATCCTGACCAGATAGGAGGCTACGATCATGGCTGAGGAGTAGTGCGTGCCGTAGTGGTATGCTGGGGTTTCACCTGGCAGGACAGCAAAAAAAGACACTTTACCGATACTGGAACATGAAAACACAACCTAGACACAAGCAGTTCTTGAAGGACATCCGTAGTAACAGTAATAGTGACTTTGTACGAAAATCAACGAGTTATCATAGGGCTGCTTCAAATGTCTTTCATTTGAACGTTTAAATTGTTTATCGAGGTCATGTGAATAAAGGTTTATAATTCCTGCCTTCAAATTTTATGACATCAAAATCCTGAGTTTTTTAAATGTTGTGTGAGTTTGAGAGAAATTGACAGAGAGAAGAAGACCAGCCATAATAATAAAGATATGAAACTGCCACAACAAATGTATCAACAGCAGTCTCCGCCTTCAATAGAGACGTCATTGTTTAGGCTAAGCCGGACGTTAGCATCGCAAGGGCTACCTTTATCCCTTTGGTATAATACACAAATTAAGCTTTTTGGCTAACACAAATGTACGATACTTAACACGTTTTCTTCAGTAGTATAATCTCCGCATATTAACACCACTTAGTGATTATTGAAGCCCAAGTGCTATTGCCAGAAGTAAAAAGCTAACGTTAGGCTATAAACAAATTACATAATGGTAAGAGGGCTGCTTACCGTTGGGGTCTTCCCAGTCCTTGTACCGCTTCTTGTACTGCGTCAGTCTGTCGTCGGTCTGAGCACCCATCGGCTTGGCGAGGTTACGGAACGTCTTTGGGTTGTTTAGGTCCAGTTCCTGGTTTAATACAGACAACAGGGCTGTTACCAACACAGGATTAAGATGTGGCAGCATATTTTTTCCACTGAATCCAATGAAAACCAATGCCGTCGGAAGCAGTCGCCTCGACCAAGCGCCTTTTTCCGAGCATTTTCTGTGCGGCCGCTCCGAGAGTTATTTTACCTTTTCAGAAAAGCAACGGTCACTAGAAATTGGAGAAGCTGGTAGACCACCACGCCAACATAGACTTTAATATCACTCTTGTCCATTACCAATGCTTATTTACAATTTACACAATATTTCTTTATAATAAATGTACAATTTTGTACTGGCTCCTTAAACACTTTATACTTAAATGTACTTTTAAAATAACGCTGCTTAATTTTTTATGATGTATTGTACTTGTTTTACTTCTCAATTTATATTCTTACCAACGTGTTCCTAACTCTTTATTTAATATGTAGGTGTTATTCTTTGTCTGTACCTTGCTGCTTCAACGGCATAAAATTCCCGCCGTGGGACGATTCTGATTTTAATTCTGGGTTTTTGTCCGTGTATGTCAGATGGAAATTATCATAAGGGCTTAAAAGCGAATTTGTTTGAGCAGATCGGCTGGTGAACCCTGAAGGTTGCTGCCGCTTGGTGTGTGACTTAACTCCGTACGCTCTACTATTCATGCTGTTAACACTTTTAATTTCCAATGATGCTGCACTCACCTCTGAGTCGAAGTCGGCCAGGATCCAGGGGAACACGGGGTACTGCATGAGGTCGTTGTAGGATCGTCCTGCCAACGTGTTCAGATGCATCAGGTACTGGAAGTTACTGATCTCTCCTCTCTAGAAAACAGAAGGTAAAAAAACATTTCTTATAGTTTGACACTCCTATACTTTGAAGGTGTTTAACTGAAAGCAATGAGTCTAGATTCTCACCTCCCATCTCTGAGTCACTGACTTCTCTCCCACTAGCGTGCTGAGGAGCCCAGATCTGACAGACATCAGGATAGACAGGATGTTTAGTTAAATACATCAGTACTTTACTTTAAAAAATCTAATATAAAAATCTGTAAGAAAACAATGGTGATATATGTACGAATGCTTGGTGGAACTAAATTCATCTTTTATTTATTTCATCCTCTGGGTCATTCATTTGATTCATGACTACAGAAGCCATTTCAATAATTTAGAGATATGCATTTATCACAAGAAAAACATAGGACTATGTATGATTTAGCTATCTGCCATGAATCATCTTCCAAAGACAAGTTGTTGACTGAAACACAAAGGCGGTGTTACCCTTGCTCCACGCTGGTGTTGGGCCTCTGTCCTGAAACCGACTCTGAGCTGTCAGCCAGTGAAGGCACCACCGCCAAGAACCTGCAGGTGGTGGAGAAAAAAAATTACAACACAAGAGAATACACTTTCATCTAAATTAATTTACAAAAAATGTCTGGATGACTGGCATTACAGTGATCTACTCGACGTAGACGTGAAATAATGCTTTATAAGAGGCTTACAACCTCTGTGAGGATTTCATCCTAATACCACACAGCAGTAACCTGCGTAAAATCCCTCTTTTCTACCAATGGATCCAGCCTGAATCATTGCTGAATAGTACACTGTATACACAAATTACAGAAGGATTTATGAAGACAACTGCAGTGTTTCTCAGGTGATTACTAATAAATCACATCCATTTTTGGGGGTTGAAAAAAGCACAAAATGCTTATCAGTACAATGTGTTGGAGCGCTAGCAAATAGAAGCGCGAGTGTTACATATTGACGTCACTATATTACTGAAGTGAACAAAGGAGTCCTATGGAGGTGTTTCAGTCAGAGGGTGGGGGTTGAGTGGGAGAGAAAACACCAACAATTTTAGCCTTTTCAGACCATTTACATGCACCAAAATCTATAAAACACACTACAGGAAACCCCAAAACATAATAGGGTCTCTTTAAATGCTTTTTATAATGTTTTTTGTTTATGAAATCGAGCAGTTACAGTTTCGCAGCAGGCACTCTGAGCCTTCGGTGCTTATGTGTATTCAGTACCTTTGGTAAACTTTGTTGCGGACTCCTTTCTGGAAGGCTAACAGGTAGTTTCTCCCATCTGCAGAGAAGACCTCCACTGCCATGGGCTGAAAGGTGATGACATACAGGTCATTTCAAAGTGACAAAACAAGATGTGAGTTGAACACTAGAAAGAAAGAGGTAGGTATTTGTGCACTGACCTGCAGCAGGTAGCGTCTCTTGTGCACTTCCTTGATGTCCTCATAGGCGAATATGCTGCAGGTCCTCTTCAGCAGGCTCTGTCCTTGCCTCGCTCCTCTGGGGATGATGGCCTCGTGCAAACTGGACACAGACAGTGATGCATTAAGTTTTGCCTAAGTTACATTTGACCCATAAAACACTTGTATGTACTGTCATTGTATATAACGAACAATTACAGCAGTACCTACAGGAACATCAATGACAGAAGTGCAGGGGATAGTATTAACACTATTAAATGAATGTGGCCATTATTACTATAATTTAATATAAATACAATTTCCAATATTGTGTAAATATTGTATTAAAAAAACAAAGACATTTTGGATTGTGTTCTATTAGCTTAAACTATTTCAAATTATTTTAAACTATATATTGGTAAATAATTTATTATGTAATTGTGATCTTTAATCCATATATCTTTATTTGACTTATTAGCTAAGAGTAATTCAATAAATGTGATAACTTGTATATGGCAATAAGTACAATAAATTCTTAAATGTATAATTTGATGAATAAACGTTTTGAAATATTCTTGGTAAAAAGTGTTGAGTTTTTATTTGATAATTCGCAAATATATGATGATTAACACTTTCAAATCTATATTTCATATTTCCTTATTTGATAAATTATAATGAACATTTGGAATAAATGTGGCAACTAATACAATAATTAATTCAATTTAAAATTCAATATGTAAAAGTTTAAAAAAGAGTTTTAAAATCCTAGATAAAATACCACATTCTGAAATGTCTTTATTAAATTTGCATTCAAAATGTACACGAGTTTTCCCTTTTGAAATGGTAAAATACAAGTAGTTTTCTGTTTTTATTTGACATATTTGGAAACAATGGATTATAGACTCTCAAGTTACTGTAATTTTATTTGTATTTGACTAATTGAGTGGGCCCTCACACGGTTCTCTTGTACAGGACCGATGAGAGAGTATAACAGTAAAACACCTGAGGGGGAACTCAATGAAATCAAAGCAGCATCTGTTGGCTGTTTTCACATTGTGTCTCAAAGGAACAGACACACACGAGATACATTCGTCATATCTCCTCTGAGTTTCCCAACGCATGCTCTATCAGCGCAATGACATCATCCCGGCAAACTCCCACTGCAGCGCCCTGAGGAATGATGTCATCTTTTATTCAGGGAAAGTACAGTAACTGTGTGAGCCGCAGCTCCAGGATTAGTTATTGCAGCCCTGGTGTAAAGTTCTGATTCTGCTACTTAAGTGGATAGAAGCCTGGACCTACTTGGCGGGCAGCGTGTCGATGTCCCTGATCTCCCTGGAAACAGTCATGGTGTATCCGTCGATGACGTAGAAGTGCTCTTTCCCAAACAGCAGCAGACCCTCGCTGGTGTCCAGACCCTGCACCCTGGCACAGCGGTACATATGCTGAATCTGGAACAGTGCATTTATTAGGTTTAGAGAAAGAAAGGTTTCTAAAAAATTAGTCACAGGTTAAAATCTCTCAGGTAAATTTTTTTTTGTGATTTTGTTTTCTAAATAATTATTTCCAGCAGCAATTTGCCAACATCCAATATAATCTTAAGCTACATAGAAACATAATTTATTATTTTGTCCTTTTCATTTATCTATATTGATTGATTTATTGATCTATTAACAGGGTCTGCTAGTTAAACTCATTGACTTCTCGCTTCTTCTTCTTTTTTTCTTCGTAGGTCCTCTGGCATTTCAGAGAATACTGCAAGCCCCAACATTTCCTAAGTAACTGCTGATGAAACGGTTCTGAGCATAAGACTAAATCCTTCTATATTCACTTGTAAAAGTGCAGAAAATAATGCTACACGTATATGTTTTTGCCAGGCTAATATAAATACATTTCTACACAAAATAATAAATTAAAAAAAAGGTTCTGTCTTTAACACTGATGTGTGTCCAGTCTTTGTTTCCCTCTCTGACCTTCTCTCCCTCCTCCAGGAGGCGCAGCAGGGACGTGTTGTCGGTCCTCTGCTCTTCCTCGGGGCCTCCTGACTCCAGCAGCTGCTCCTGAAGCTGGTCCTGACTGTCCTCGTCGGCCCCGTCCGCTGTGGACCGGGACCTCTTCAGAGGAGCCTTCACCAGGCCTGCAGGGAAGAGAAAACTGGGATTTCAGAGCGAGCAGAAACAAAAGAAGGAAAACAAACAAACGTGGTGTTTTATAAAAACCACCAGGAGATTACAGCTAATGTAACTGGGTAATGTGAAAATACATTGAAATTTGACTGTTCTTGTGAAAAGGCCAAGTCATATTGTCATTTACTGGAAACCTCAGTAGTCAGTGGATATTAAATACTACAATTCCCACAACGCCCACTTAATAAGAGGCATGGATAAAGATGAGAGCAACCCATCTGATAACTTTCCTCTACAGTACGTCATGGCCACGCCCCTTTTTGCCACTTGACAGAAAGGAAATACAAATTCTAAGGACCTGCAAAACCTCCTTAGCATTTTAGCGGAGATGAAGTGTTTCCCACAGACGTACTTGTTTTTTGAGTTGGTCCCATTGATTACAATCTGGGTCCTCTCTGTGGAGGCTTTAAGCCACAGACGTTTCTTTACCATCCCATTTCCCCAAGTAAAAGTAAAGCAGATCGTAACTTAGTATCTATTTTGTTGTTTGACGTGCAAAAGACGACACAGCAGCATTTAGGGTAACAAAACAAATGTTTTCCCGCTTGGTGCCGGTTCTTTCTGTACACCAGAAAATGCATTTCTGCATCGAGTGGAATAACACTGCTTTCATTTACGGGCAACCTGTTTTAAAACACCAACTAGACACACTTTTAAAAAAAAATGTTTACATTTGTTAATTATCTAAATGTGCTTATCATTTTATATGAGGTTTGCCTCTTTTGTTGTGATTTGTTCCTCTGTACCTTTGACTCTTGCGATGGTGTCCTCTCCGTGCTCGGGCTCATGCTGTGTCGTCTCTCCTTCTGTGGTGTGCTCCACAGAGTGCTGGTACATGCCGGGGTTTCCAGACAGCAAACGCACGTAGTACTCCTTACTGTCGTAGCTGATGGCCCGCCGGTAACGTTGAGGCTTCTGGAAGGGGGACAAAAAAGAAAGGATGCAAGTTGGTAACATTAACAGTTAATGTTTACTGAACACCCGGTCACTCATGTCTCAATATGTTGTGCCTATATGAGCAGAAAAGTTCTCCGATACAGTTCATGTCGGGGCCGACAGGGGCAAACGCGTTACATAAACAACAACGCAAATACAGATGTGCCAAAACACATGCAAATAAAGAAACATCTTTACAAACTTGACGAAACATGGCAGAATTTACTAAAAGCGGTGGATAAACGAAACAGTGCAAACAAAACAATAAGACCGCGGGGCCCGGAGCGCTTGTTGACGTTCAGGGATGATAACATTTTCTGTATGCTCTGCATGTTTTGGCACGTTGGTGTTTTATATTTGTATCATTTTTTCAACTGCTGTGCGTTTCTGTTTAGGGAAGTGTTTTAGGCTGTTGTTGTGCGTTTGCACGGGATGGCCACCATAAGTTCCAGTTGTTTGTGGACTACAACACTATAACATTTTGCTTGGGATAAGTTGGCCTTAGTCTTAAGATGACAATATTAGAAAAAATGGTTTGTCTGTGTACCATCACAAAAAAAAGAATAAAAGGTGAATAACTGTCAATACATTTTCTGTCCTTCACAGTGCCCTGAACACATCAACTTCCAACTGAAGGACATTATCTTGATTTAGAAGAAGAATCTGAGATGATGAGTATGGTTTACATGCATAGCAAAATGTCACACATGGTTAGATTTTCACAAGGCTGTTCATTCTTAAACTGTGATGTTCACAGGCTTGAGTTTCAAACGTATGGAATCAAACAGCTGTGATCCAGAGATTGTCCATTATTACCATTCAATTTCTTCACATATTAAAATAAAGTATCTTTTGGGATACCACCCAACAAAGTCGAAAGCAAAATACTCCTGGCTCAGTTGAACATATGCATGTTTACGTACAAATATACAAAGATACAAGCAAATATATTAACACACAGAAATGTCCTGTCAACTCCACCACAAGTCGGAATTGTTACTTTGTTTAATCTGTCACACCAGGCATCAAAGGCAATTATTTTATCCCATGGATTGTACCTGGGCAAGGACCCCAGCAAGGGCTGAGGGAACCAGGGGCACCAGAGGGGGAGGAGAGGGCTGGAGAACGTGAAAAGAGGGAGGATGAGGGAGTTATGATGTCAGAAGGGTTCTGAAGAGGAGCATGAACTCATGCCTCTAATTCATGTGCAATGCCTTATCTGCTACTGCTGGGACGAAAACTATGTCCAAATTGGGATTAATAGAGTACATTTAATTTAATGCTAGAAAATGTGATTTTCCTGCAGTCATTCCTACTGTTTATAAATTACTCTGGGCAATCAGCTAAATTTCCCTAATTGCTGTTAAATATAGTTTTTTTAGTGTCCTTCCAAAAGAAATATCCCTTCATATTAAAAAAAGTAAAAATGGTATGGGCGATCATATTAGATTAGATTAGATTTATAGATCCCAAACTAGGAAATTGTTTGAATTGGATCATGGCAATGTACTAATTCAGATTTAAAGCTGAATACCTGTGCTGAGTTGGTGTTTGGCTCCATCTCTGGGATGTATGGGTAGTGGATATAGAACATGTCGTTGCGGACCATCTTCTTCCTCATCCGGCAGGGCCCCTCCGTCATCTCCAGCACAAACTTGTCCAGGATGGAGCCGATGGGAGGGCCCCAGAGACCTCTCTCACGCAGCAGCTCGTATTCGATGGACGCCCACTCCTCTGTCACGTACTTCAGAGCGTTCTGCTGCCGCTGGGAGATGGAGGGATGGATGAGTCACTTAAAAACGATCAATTATAAATGCTACCACACCAGCCTGTGAAAAAGTGCCTGTTGGTTCATGCTGTAATGAATAATCTGCAATAATCCATCTTAAACTCTTTGTGAACCCACGGTTTTTGAACAAAAAATAAAAACAACTTGAGTGTGAGGTGCAGTACCTCTTGATATTCTTTGTACTGCATGGCCACCAGGTCTCGAACAACAGCAATGTGTGTGAACATCCACTGGAACGTCTCCTGTTGAACACAAATACACACCATTATGAGATAGCTGACAAACATACCTTATATATTGTAAGGCTGCACAATCATTTTAATTATTTTAAACTTCTTCTATCTTTAAGGTAGGGGTGGGAGGGGATGGGTAGGGTGTGTGGAGGATTAGTAAAAAAAAAAATGTTTAAATGGAAGGCAGGTCACTGTCTTAATTGTAACATCGTACTTGTCCTTCAATTAAAAAAAACTTTTGAAACGAATGCCACACCCTTGTGATGATACGAATAATTAATCCCTCGATTATCATAGTTGCAATATTATTCAAAATATTATTGTGCAGCCTGTGTTTGTGTGTACCTGTGCAGACAGGCTGTTCTTGTTCAGGCTGTTCTCCCTCTTGTTGCGCCGGACGCCTGTCAGCTTGGAGAGGCCGAAGTTGCTGCTGACTCGGGACAGTTTGGACTGGGTCACCGGCGCCGCTGCCTCGCCGCGACTGATACACTTCTTCTCATGGACTGATCAACGTAGAGATAAAAAAGCGGTTACATGAGCGTTTTCCCACTAAGTCATTTCAACATGTACTAAGGCAAGATGAGGTCGAGGTAAGGTGCTGACAAACTACATTTAAATTAGGTTGAATGTTTTATCTTAACATAGCAATGGTGGTAAAACTGCCAAATGAAGCAAATGCTATTCTGAAATCTGGGTAAAGGGATTGATCAAATCTATAGATGTCATAGATTTTAGTCTTCAGCAGGAAACATTAAAATGAGTTGGATCTACCAAAACAAATCGTAACTTAAGAGTCTTCTTTCATGACTACTGGCTGCATCAAAACCCTCAGGCATAGATTAATTCATCTACGAAAACCCCCCCGAGATTTTCTTTAGGAGGTTGAAGGAAAAATGGTTTACCATTCGCTATTTTAACCTTAAATGGGCAATCACATATAGATATTATGTAAAATTAATAGGTTGCTATTTGCTACATTACACCCATATTTCCCTGTTATTATAAGGCATATTACACATTAATACACCCCTTTTATAGCCCTATGGCTCCTGTATTACACCCATAATATACCCATGTTATTACAACCATCTAACACCAATATTACACTGTGATCACACCCATTTCATACATGGAAGCAGCCTGTTATATAAGTGTATCCCCAAGGATACAGAAACCATTCATGGGTTAAGTATTCTGTAATGTGTTGCTATTTCATAACAGTCTCTTAAAAATAAAATAATTTGTGACAGTGGCTAAATGAATGTCTCAAATATGAATGTGTTTTCAGCAATAAACATTTGAATTCCCTTTCTTGAGTTGCTGTCACAGTAATATTTCTTCTTTTTTCATGTACAGCTTGTTTAACATACAGATTTCTCGCATGTATTTTCTTAATTACTTCATCTTGTGCATATTTTTTACGCCTCTTAAGTTTTTCTCTACTATTTGTTTTTCTTTTTGTTGTCTAATTGCCCATTTTGGAGAAGCTAGCTAACACTGAAAATTATTCTGTCAAGTAACATTCAGTGTGTAAGAAATGAAACCCACACAGACGGGGACCAGAGATGCTTAGCTAGTGCACAGCCAGTTTGTGTGCTTAATATCCTGGTGTGTGTTTGTGAGTCTCACCCAGGTGGTTCTGCCAGCTCTTCAGGGCCGGCTCCTCCAGGGCGGGCCTGGCCGTGGCGATGTCCACGTGTCCTCTGTCGTTGCAGGGAAGAGAAACTTTGAATATGTCCTCAAGCATCTGCCGCTTACTGTGCATCAGCTCCGTCCACACCCTGTTCACCGCCTTCAGCAGCAGCTGCCGGCCTGTGGAGAGAGCACAACATTCATTATGTTTCCCACAATCGTTTTATTTAGGAATTTTTAGAAACACAAACATGTAGCACAGGTTATACACATATATTATACATATATCATGACACCCTTACTAAAATATATTTCTTTGAATAAGGCTGTAACACCCTCGCAATCATTACAATGTGCTGAATAGGAGTCGGAATTTGCCTCACAGATAATCTCCAATCATGCATTTCCTCATAATGCCACATTAATTGGAATGTAACCTGTCCGACATGAGTACGCTGGAAGTAAAATTAGAAAAATAAATGCTACAGATTGACCTAACACTAACAAATCTATTCACTAAGAGAACAAGTTTATAAAAAGAATTCCACTGAATGAAGACTAAGATCATTTTCAATTTTTAACACATATATAAAGTATGGCTTTCCCACCAGGTGATAATCATTTAGATGGTTGGCAATAGGGCTGCACAATTGACCCTTAAATGGTTTCTGGGGGATACAGTCATTTGACAAGCTGTGTCCATGTGTAAAATGTAATAAAAGTGTAATTATGGTGTAATTTGAGTCTAATAACTTTATGATATGGGTGAAATAAAATATTGGTATAACTAGGATGTAATACGGGTCTATCAGTGGTGTCATCTGGGTGAAACTTGGATGTAAAAAAGGTGTATCAATGTGAAATATGGGTGTAATTACAGTGTAATATGGGTGTAGAAAACAGATGATGAATTCTGAACCCCCATTTAAGGGTTAATCCAAATTTGAAAAACATCTCAATTTGGGCAAGATTAATATCCAGTTGCAATAAGCGCAATATTTGGTAAAGGCAAAATATGAATAAAGAAGCCAACAAACACTATTCTACAGACTTAATAAAACAAATCTTTCTTTGGTACGGATCCTCTAGGAAAAAAAAGAAATCTCACCAATTCAAATATACCTTGCAAAGATAATGTTAATAATGTTGCAAGAGTGTTCAATCTCTCTATTAAGTTGAACCATATCCAAATTGTTATACCAGTCAAAATAATAGTACTTTTTTGCAAATCATGCAGCCCTAGTTGAAGAAAGATCCCGCCACCACACAGGCAATCAGTCAGCATAGTTGAAAAGGTTAACTTTCCACACACACGTCTCACCCTCGCTGACGTCTTGGCTGTGCGTAGAGTCGGTCTCGTTCTCCGTGGGCATCATGACGTGCCAAGTTGTCATCCTGGCCTCCGCCTCCAGACCGAAGCCCTCCACGCTGCTGCAGAGACAAACACACAGAGCCTTACTGCCAACCTGCCACATACAGAAGAAGGTGAGGGGGGGGCGTTGTTTGGCTTCTCTGCAGACTGATATCTCCGCAGTCGTACAGTTTCTTGTGTTACAGCATATTGTGTCCCCAGCAGGCTGGGAAAATCAGATTCTACCCACCTGCTGCACTTTTGGAAAGGACACACACTCTCAAACACTCCCACAGTCTCCGTCTGAGTCACAGAAAATGTGGGAGAGTCTGTGGTTAAAAAATAGCGCCTTGTGCCATTCAATGTCCGTTAATCTGTTTTTATTTAGTTATGAAATTATATATTCTTTTTAAAAGGAGGACTTTGATAGATTTTTTTTTAGCCTCTTGGCCCTTTATTTAAACTTCTCGGGAGGATTTGAATAAAGCTTTAAATCCGTCATCACATACTGAGTTCAACCTCATTACCCTAAATTGCTAGTGGCTTCATGTAAATGTAATCAGTTAATACAGATGTGTTTCTCTTTTTGTGGGAAAACAAACCGTTTTTCTACTGCAGCGAACATGTTGTTCATAAAAACGTATGTACTGAAGCACATTTTTCCATTATGCAAGGAAGCATGAACATTTTAAGATGAATCTTCATTAATAGTACCTTTTGGACAAAACGTTCATAAGCAGCCACTATGGGAATCTAATTCTACAAATAGAATAAAACTAGTGCAGCCTAATGTTCATCTGCAACTGTGCAGAAACATGTCCTATTTATTTTCATTTCGAGTGCATGCCGATGTCTCGATGCCTTTTTCTGAACGCTACCTCGTATTTGAGCGACCACTCCGAGCACTTCAAGTTCAAAAAATATTCCAACTTTTCAGAAAAGCGCTGGTGATATCCCTGGACGAAAACCTTGGATGGCCGTGTCTTTCAGATGTCTCCATGCTTTAATGTTCAAAAAGCTCTTTATTTTTCTCATACTGCCTGTGCTGCAGCACCTCTTTTCACCCTCTGTCTTTCACCCTCTGTCTGAGCCCAGTCTGCTCTGATTGGTTAGCTGGCCGGCTCTGTTGTGATGAGTCAACCACTTGGAGATGTCCCACCCCTTAAAATATCATGTACAATGTGTTGGAGCGCTAGCCAATAGAAGTGCGGGTGTTAAACAGTGATGTTACTATGTTACAGAAGTAAACAAAGGAGTCCAATGGAGGCGTTTCAGGCGAGTGGGAGAGACAATGTTACACTTTGGAATTGTAGCCTTTGCAGACCGTTAACATGCACAAAAACCTATAACACACTACAGGAAAGGGAAAACCCAAAAGACAGGGCCTCTTTAACTATCATAACAAAGACTTAATGTCCATTTGTTTGAGAAAATCCACCGAGTAGATGTCAGACTGAGCGGTGAAGCTCATCCAGACACAGGTCACGAGCACGATAATCCAGTTTATTTCATTGTGTCAGAAACACTATCAAACAAATATAGAAAAAGACTATTTTTAGACTGACCTTCCACTGTGAAGGCAGATGAAGCAGTGAGCCAGACAGGCCACAAAGTCCTGGTCGTGGTTGCCCGGCCCCAGCACCAGGTTGCGGTTGACTGTTAAGACCCTCAGGGCGTCCAGCAGGGCCACCTGCTGAGCCACCGTCTTGTGGGGTCGACAGAGCTGGTACAGCACCGTCCGGTTCAGACAGTGGTAGATGGTGTCGAGGGACAGACCCTGGGAACGCCGCTTGGACTGGTGGAGGAAGAAATCAAGCAGGTGCAGGAGGTTAGAGCCACAATTAAAAGAAAAAAAAGAGAAGTTTAGCTGCGCGGCTGGTACGCTGCTGGGCTCTGCATGTGGATAAAGCTGCTGTAGAAATATTTAAGCAACAGAAAGAAGATTTGTTTGAGCAAGCAGGGCTGAACTGGGTTAAGTCGTCAGAGGGTTGTGAATGTAGCTTTGTTGTTGCGGTGTTGTTGTTGTTTCAGTGTCTAAGTAGAGAACTGCTTAAAGAATGAAAGTGGATACATATTTGTAAAACATGCTTCTTTCCATCAAGATTTTAAGGAAACCAAAAATAATGAAAGTTGCAGAGTTTAGTCTTGTCAGATGTCGGAAGTAGCAGGTGCTAGGTGAGTTTTTATTGATATTATATATTGATATTATATGTACTTCACTGAGTCGTCTGCCAGCAAAAACATCAGAAACAAAAGCAAAGGCACTACAATAAAAATGAGTCATTTTAATACCTTACTTAGTTCATAGGTTGCCATATTCTGCAAGCATCCGTTGTATGGACTGGATTAATGTGTGTCATGTATCCACTGATTTAAATGAAATGTAAATAAGTTGTAACTCCTTCTGCATGACCCAGCATGAAGTGCTTCTTAATCCCTAATCACTTCAGGACGTTTCCAAGTCACAAGGCCGCATTATGGCTCGAAAAAATAATAATTTCAGAGCATAATCTCCTAATCTTCTCACTTGCACAGTAGTCTGTTCAGAAGCCTGAAAGGGAGGAGTCAAAGTTCAAACACATGACTTCAATGCCCTTCTTTTCATTTAACCTTCGAGTTCAAGGGATAGTTTTATACATGTTTGAAGTGGAATTTTAACCTGAATGTTCTATATATTTTCCATTGTTCAAGAAGCTAACAAAAATAACCTCATGGCAGCAAATACACACACATTCTGGATCTTGAAGATGTGTTGGTTTGTACCTGTCCTATGAGCTGCACGATGAAGTCCACCACCAGCTTGGAGTCCTTGTTGAACATGCCCTGCCACAGTTTGTCCACCACTCGCTGGGTGAAGTAGAAGACGTTGTTTACCAGGATCTGATAGCTGCCCCCGCTGCTGAGGGGCAGTGAGGCATCTTCACCTGAGAGGAGAGGAGCAGCAAGAGAGGAGATCAGCTCCTATTTTCTGTGTCTCCTGTGCAATTATGCCATTCGTTTTTCCTCTTGCAGCAGAAGCACATTACTGAAGAAATGAAAAGGCTTAAAGGGGCGCTATTATGATCATTTTCAGGTTCATATTGTATGTAGTGTCTCTACTGGGACATGTCTCCATGCTTTAATGTTCAAAAAGCTCTTTATTGTTCTCATACTGCCTGTGCTGCAGCACCTCTTTTCATCCTCTGTCTGAAACCAGAGCCCAGTCTGCTCTGATTGGTTAGCTGGCCAGCTCTGTTGTGATTGGTCAACTGCTTACAGATGTCCTGCCCATCAGCCTATCAAGTACAATTTGTTGGAGCGCTAGCCAATAGAAAAGTGTGTGTTACATAGTGAGGTCAATATGCAGATGAACTTTGGAATTTACGTTGTGAAGTCATTGTGTTGTAAATGAAAAACAAAGGAGTCCAATGGAGGTGTTTCCATTGGGAGGGGGATTGTATGGGAGAGAAACTCACTTTTTAGCCTTTGCAGACCATTTGCATGCACCAAAACTTATATAACACACTACAGGAAAGGGGAATCCCAAAAAGAAGACCCCTTGAACAATTGTTTGCACAGGTTTAACAGTGATTGGTAGCATGGTATTTTGAGATTTAAGGGATATGATATTAAAGCCCCATGTTTTTATCCCCTGAATTCTCTAGGATTAAAAAACATAATCAAACGGCATTCAAAAAGCTTTTGACAGTTGGTTGGTTTCCTCCTGTTATAGACAATGGAAATCATTATGATAAATTAAGCGATGAGGTCAGAGGTGAAGCGTTAAAGGATACAAATAAAATATCTATAAATGTTCTGTATAGCCTTTAATCTTGGTGTACTATACACTGCTGAAATAGACTGCAGACTATACACTTAATATAAGTCAAGAAGCCATTCAAAAAACTGAAGATGCTTGCAGTTCTCCGGGTTGAACTCTTGAGATTTGCTGACTCGCACCGCAGCCCGCTCATCCGGACATTTACTGCCAAATCATTATAATTTGCTTGAATACCCATGCTGGGAAAAAAAAGTTGTCTTCTCATAAAGCGTTAAGGTAAGATGAGATATCAGTGAGCTGCTTGAGAAAATTGTTTGTTTTTATTCAAATTTTTTATTTGTGGTTGTCCTTGAACTATAGATTGATGGAGTTGGCAAGTAAATAACAAATGGAGAGATGCTTGGCCTGTGGTCCAATAATCTTAAAAGGTTTCAATGCTTCCTTTGCTAAGTCCTTTAGCATAGGATACACTGGTCCATCGTTTACAGAAGGAAAGAGATAATGCTGTCCTATACAACTTGCCACAACATTCGGCGGTTCACGTAAGCAACCGCTTCGGACAGACAAAATGCCAATCTCTAATAGTGCTAATAACATCATTTCCATCTTACGCCCTAACTTGCATGTGTTTTTAAGCTATTTTAAACCAATTTGAATGGTGATATGCACAGTAGTAGATTTGTAAGTAATGCATTCAGAAAGTAATATTTATTCAAATCATTTCATACAATGGGGGTACGAGTAAAGTGTGAGCAACATTTGGGTTTCACTTTCCTTTTTTTTATTTTTCATTCAAAACTTGGTTATTGAGTATTATATTTGTCACTGTTGTGGAGTATTTGTCCACGTTCATAAAGCCTGCATGAGACAACATATGAACGCACAGGGTGAAGTATCTGGATGCACTTTGAGTGTATCTGGAATGGAAGATTGTAGTTTTCCCACGCCATCTTAACTGTTTTTATTGCCTAGTTTAAGTTCAGTCGGAACCCTTAAATAAGACTTTAGTTACACCTGGACTAAATTACTTAGTACTTAATGAGTACTTTTACTATAGTAGAGTATTTTGATTTGACTACAAGGAAGATTGGTGAGGATTTAGACAAAGGACCTGATTTTCCTGACCATGCGACCCAGGTCTTTCTGTGTTAGGGCTGAGAGACTTACCTAGCAGCACATCAGCAGCCAGAAGATGCTCCATGACGCCGTCCAGGATGTTGGACTGAAACTCCTTCTGCTGAGTTCTGGTAGAGCGCTCAGGAGAGGCCTTAGCAGCAGAAAACACACATTTGCAACCATTAATAAACTAAGAAATATGATGGGAAGGACATGTTTGTTGAATTTAAAGTCAAGTCATCGACGGCGCGTCCCCACCTCCAGCAGCAGGTCGATGATGGGCGTCTGCTTGCTGGCCGGGGTCATGCAGAGGTTGTCCATGATCAGGACCCTCATGAAGTCGAAGACATACTTTTTGGCAGGGTGGTTGGTAAGGGACGTTTTGGAGCCCACGTTACAGTATTCAGACTGGCTGCGGTTCATACCGGAGTCCCCGGCAAAGGCCTTGAACTCCTCAGTGGGAGACCCCGCCTCGTCGTCCAGATCAGTGACCTGGAACAGAAGGACGGGTGTTTATTTAATTTAAAAAACAGGATAGCGCAGGATACACAAAATGACGTTTTATTACAGAGAAGCATAAAGCAGAGCGCACTAAAAAGTGATGCACACGGCTGGGAACGGGGCTGAAGCGATTGTTGACTTTCAATATGCATTCAATACGAAAGTACGAAGCTTGAATGGGTCATGAAACGGCTGTTGCTAACAAGTGAATATATGAGACCTTAGCCGCCTTTAGCTTATCCGTGTTGAAGTAAAGTGACACGACCATCATACAGATTGTTTATATCCTATTGCTAATGCTTCACAAATTATAATAATGGGTCTTCAAATGTGGAGACTATCCTGCTGAACAAAACGTATAGTATATGTATCATAAACGTGTGTTTACCACAGATCTTAATATTCCAAATTCCATTAGAAAAATCCCTTGTGATGCTTACCTCCACAGCTCTATGGCTTCCAAAAACAAATTTAGAGGCTTACCATCTCGGAGTAAGGTCTGATGTTGAAAGGGAAGACGGTGGCTGCCAGGGCACAGAGGAACTCGGCACTGTGCCACATTGACGCCAGGTCGGCCACGTTGTGGTAAAGATACCTGAAGAACTGCATGAGAGTGACCGGGTACTCCCGCAGCCAGGAGCCTTCCTCCTCTGACTGCCAAGGCTGGAAAGAGACGCAGAAGAAAACAAACTGACTCAACAGTTTATTCAAGCCTCATATCTACGTAGAAGCAGTGATGGTTTTTCAAATCTTCGGCTGGTTTGGAGGATTTCAGTTCAGTTGTTCAGTAGCAGCCTGTGCCGTGAGTAAGTGCTAAGCTGTAATTTCCCAGGAGGTTCGAGTATAGCTTCTCAGCAGAGAGCACTATGGGAGTCACTGAAAAACTCCCATGTGTGTTTGAGTGAGGATGAGGATGAATATAGCATGTGTGTCGATTCATTTTAGCTGGATTAAAGGAGCTTAAAATGATGCTTTTAAAGAATCCAGGCAGGAACTGTTAGGATACCCCCATTTAAAAATGACTCATATATGAACATATAATCTGCTATGGGGAAGAATGTTGGATTTAATTACTCAAATTACGTCTCAATATGTCTCTCTTAATTGTTAAATATGTAATTGTAATAATATTCCCGTAAGTATGATGATGTCATCAAGAAATCAAACATAATTTTTCTGCACTTTCGTTCAACTGAATTTATTCATAGTTAGGTTTTCAGATTTGGTAATTAGATGAGATTATAAGTATTTATTTATTCCAGAACTGGGAAATTGGTTTGTTATAGCAACATGTTAACGAGTGAAAAATATAATGAAATTATACAAAAATAAACATAAAACAGTAACCGTACACTTATCAACAATAGGAAGATAAATATATATAAAGTAAATACAATAAATTATATAGAATAAGTAGGAATGCACTATAATAGACCAACTTTCTAGGATAACAAATATATATGAACATAGGATAATATTTAATCATCGAGGTGTGTAATGTGCTGAGGTTTTTAATTGAGTTTAAATGTTATGACGATAATTATGTTATTTTGAAAATGGCAATAACATGGATATTAAAAAGGACTTATAACTAGGGATGCACCGATTCAAAAAATGTCGGCTGATGCTGATGTTTAGAATAACTATTTTTGCCGATATCGATGGCCGATGTTTTACTATTTAAACTTTAATAGTAGCAAAAGGCAGCCTATCCCTTTAAGAGAGAGAGTGGGGGATACATGTGTGCATGTGTAAGAGCGAGAGAGAGGTTGAGCGAGCCATAGTAAGTTTCTGAAAGTTAACGGGAGTAGCAGCAAGTATAACAAAATCACAAATATAAAAGACAGCCTCCCAAAAACACTGAATGATGGATTTATTTTACCGATCCAGACACCCGGTACACGGGGCAGAAGTCTGGCAGAATGCGCAGCGTGGAGAGGAGACACCCCCCCCCCCCCCCCCTACCCCCTCTCCGAACGACTTTAAAGTTACGGCAGACCCACAGTCACTGTTTGAATCCTTCAAAATTATGCCCTGACTTCAGATTTGGTCAGTCAGATTTTGGAAAAAACGACGCTGGCGCGACTTCTCCCGGTCACGTAGCAAAACATAAACATCGGTGACTGCCATCGGTGATGTCACCTTATTTACCGATGTGCCGATGGTGGTAAATAGCGCTAAAATCGGCCCGACGCCGATGGCTCACCGATGTATCGGTGTGTTCCTACTTATAACACTACCAAACTTTTTAGTGTAAAGTAGAGTGTGGTGTAGGCTGGAGTGTGTTCCTCACCAGGTTGAGCATGCTGCGCAGCATGGCCAGCAGCAGGAAGGCGGCCTCGGTGTACACGTTGTGGATGGAGCCCACCACTGTCCCACTGGAGGCCGGTATGCCAAAAATGAACGTCCAGAGGGAGTCCAGGTCAAACTGACAGGAAAAATAGAAAGACTGGGGTAATAAACAGTCACATCCACACCAATAATGTTAAAGTACTATCATATGACCTAATTGACATGTGTGAAATGGGACACCACGATAAACTACACAAAATTAACAGTGATGTTAATTAAATGCATTATGTCAACAGATTTCACATGAATGTATGTGGTTGGATGAAAGCAATAATATTAAGTTTAAATAAAAGTGTTTCAATAAAACATTAGTCTCAACGTAATATTATTGCTTTCAACTAACCTGATTAAACATTTGTTGACATATACATTTATTTAAAGCCAACGCTTCAGTTTGAGTATCTGAAGCTTTAGAAAGCGGGCCCAGACACTAAAACAGAGAGTAAATATAATATACTGTATGTAAGTGATACACATATTTGATCTTACTAGTTATATTTCTGGGAATACATTTTATAAGTAACTTATGAGGTGTAACCGCTCTCAACTTTGTAGCAAAGAGTTTAGTTTGTTTGATTACTGAGCTAAAGAAAAACATAGAATGTACACTGAATAAACAAATACTAGTTCCACACTCACAGCGGAGAAGACAAAACGAAACACTGCATTCATTTGTCGAGTAAAATTCAGTATTACTTGAAAAAGAAAAAGGTTGGGCATACTGACATGTACCTGCAGGCTGTCCGGCAGCTCGGTGACGGGCTGCTGCAGGAACAGCGCCATGAGAAGGAAGTAGAGCTCCGGCACGTTGGTGTGTTTGGGCAGCAGGGTCTGCAGCACGGGCAAGCCGGGGAAGTGGCACGCGTCACGGTTGATCTCTCGCACCGTGGAGCGCCCACCGGCACTGCGGCCCACGTTGAAGCCTGAAAAGTGGGAGGGGACGGAGAGTTAAGAGGGTAAAAGTTAAGCATATTGAATATGTCGGAAGGTATCTACTGGATCTCTGCTGCTCTGAATACAGCAGTTGGGGGCAGGTTTATAAAGGAAGGGGGGTTACAGTAATAACCCAGGATCCTCTGACTACGGTGGCCGACACGTGCGAATGGGCTACGATGGCCGAAAAAACGACCATTAGGAGAAACGCGCTGCACTTTCAAAAACGATGTAAATAAAACACAAGTGCTGAAAAAACATGCAAATGAAGAGACGCAGCAAGAAGCTCGAAGCACTACGGTAACGGTAACACTAAAAAATGACGCACACAGCTGGAACCGGAAAGCTTCAGGGATTATAAAATTGGCCAACTGTCACTGGAAACGTACCCAAAATGTAAATTGTATTGGCTTATTTTATGTGATCACATGACTCCTTCTGATATTAGTGCAGATCTGCTGTAAGCTAGCTAGCTAACGTAGCTAACCTGACATTTAATAATGTGAAACAGGGTTGCTCAGTGAGAGTGACAGTTGGCCACCTTTAGAAACCCTGAATGTCAACAGGCGCTCCAGCCCCAGCTGTGTGCATCCCTTTCTAGTGTCCCCGTTTCCGTTGTGTTTTGAGCTTCTTGCAGCTTTTTGTAAATGCAGCGCTAAGTAAACACTGCACATGTTTTGTGAAGTTGGTGAATATGTTTATTGTTTTGCAGGCACATCTGTGTTTTCTTATTTGCATTGTTTTAGAAACTGCAGCAAAATCGAAGTCTTTTGGGCCGTTGTAGCGCGTTTGCCTTTTGACGGCCACCGTATCTAACTCAGCTAATCAGGCAAGGACTGGGTCCTGGATAACAGCTAAATAACTCAAAAGATAAGGACTTGGTTGGGCTGGACTACCGATCTTTGAAAATCTACAGTAAGGGCTTCAACCTGACAGTACGCATTCTGATGCTACAGCAGTGGTGATTCTGTAAGGCCATGGCACTACTTAGCAAAGTTCTTACAAGCCAAGTCGATGCTTCTCAACCTGATGCTGCTCAGATGATGAGTAGTGAAGTTGGAAAGCACATTTGTGAGTGCATTTTTGTCTTAAATAGTAAAGAATTTAAAGGATAACTGTGCGTTGAGTAAAAATCAACACTGTGAAACATGCATTTAGAAACTGTTAAAGGGGTCCAGGTTGGGAAGCATTGAGCTAAGGTAGGACTACAGTCACAGCATCAGCAGGGAATGCGGGGGGAGGGAGAAAAAAATGAGAAGACGCACCCTTGGCTGTGAGGCGCACAAACTGCGCAGCTTTCTGTTTACTGAACGAAGGCCAACTCCGACGGAAAGCGTTGCCAGAGTGAGGAGAGGCGTCTGCTGAGCCATATTACAACATACTGTATTCACAGTGCACATCATCACCGCATGCTTCCGACTCTCAGGCCCCATGTCCACAAAGCACCTTACTCTGCCAAAGAGGCACTAGGGAGTGCATCCTTCAAGCCTTTCATCAAAAATAAACTCCCAGCACTTATTTTATTGTTCCTATGACAACAATATATCTCGAGAACTAGTTCTAGCTTCCCCTCCTTGGATTTATCATCCGTTTGTGCTTCTTCAACCTCCAATTTCTAATGATTTCATCAGCTCTATTTTGAAAAGTTTAAACATTTGTACTTTAAGCGTTCTGAAAATGTGAGGGCTTTTGCTTTCTCCACACTGAATGCTATTTTAAAAAGATGTCATCCCTCAGAAAAAAAGATGCTATGTGGACACTGGCCCCTATGATGAAAAATGCTCAAGTGTCCAGAATGAATGGCATACATTAAAGGGGCCCTATTATGCTAATGTCCAGGTTCATATTTGTATTTTGTGTCTCTACTTTCATATGTTTATATGCTTTTATGTTCAAAAAGGTCTTTCTTTTTCTCATCAAAAGTGTTACATAGTCCAATGGAGGCGTTTTATTGCACATTAACCTCTATAAACACACTCAAGGAAAGACAAATCTCCAAAAAGCATAATAGGGCCACTCCATGGTAAATCAAGCACACCTGCTCCATCCATAGATCCAACTTCAGAGTTAGTATTGTGTTCGCCATGAGCTGTACAAGCCGCCACAGTCTCATGCACTCACTCACCGAGCACTGTGCCGATCTTATTGGTCAGGACGATGTCGGTGTGGTCGAGCCAGCCGCCCCCACACAGGCCCTCTTTGAAGCGGTTGAGGATGGACTGGTTGGAGAGCAGCACCACCAGGATCCACAGAGCCGCCGTGACCGTGCTCGAGTGAAGGTGTTCTTCCATGAACATCAGGAGCCAATCAAAGCCGAGCGTCCGCACCAGCTCCTCACAAGCTCTGTGGGGGAGGAAACAGAGAGCACATGGGGTAAACTGACCGACCAATACCTTTTTTTAATGCATTTTCCAAGCATCAAGGTGGATTATTAGTGGTTCTTACTGGGCGTTGACGGTGCACTTCTCCTTGGTGGTGAAGAGCAGTCTGAGCAGGTTGTCCAGCAGTCGGTTTCTCAGCAGAATAAGGTTGGCCGACAGGAGACCACCAAAATCATCCTCATTACCTGGAGACATAAAGACGTTTTCAGAAGGGAAGAGTCATGTCAGTTAAAGAGTTGTAAAGCAGCAAGCGATTTTATTTGTCAAATATGATTCTAATACCTGCTTTGTATTAAACAGCATTTGGCCACCACAAAAAGGACGGTATTGCCTTTCATTTTTCCTTACCTCCGTCTATCTTTTCATCGTTATTGATCTCCATGACGACAAACTTCTCACACACAGCAAATGTGGGAAGAGTAGAAGAGATGAACTGGCCAAACCTGGGAGGGGAAAAACAAAGTGTTACGTCTTTGCTTTCTTTTTACCAGTTTTTCAGTCGAGTATTCAGTATAATCAGACTAATGCAATATCCATACACAGCCAGGTCTTTATTTTACTTTGGACTTTACTGATATAATCTACATGAGGTTAGATACAGAACACATCACACAAGCTATTTGTTCGCTTCTGCGGTTGGCAAATGTTGCTGTGACTATTTTTGGTGTGAATGTGTGCCTTTACGAACACTTGTAATATCCCATTGTGACTCTATCATGCTCGACTAAGATGTAAAAGAAGCAGGTACTACATTTTCTGTAACGCAGTAATGTAACACGTTACTTTTGAGAACAGCAGTATTACCGTACAGTTACTAAGCACGAAAGGATCTCATTACTTGCTTTACTTTAAGGTCTTCAACTATCTGCATAACAGGAGGACAGAAAATAAATCTAACGTCCCTTTTGGCCTGGCTACACTCGTTAGTTCATGGTTGAGGAGACAGAGCAGAAATGTCCGAGTCTCATAGCAGAGATAAACAGGCTTATAGCAGCATACATCTTGGGGGAAATGTTGCCTGATTCGAAGGTGGAATCACCAGCTTTCCGAAACATACTGAGCAAGATACAAGTGGCGAGCTTGTTTGCAAGCTACCTGGACCAGTTATGGAACCTGAGCTAAAAAAAACACGGCTGACGTTCAAACGAAGAGCAGAAAACAGAGTTCTGGTTACAGTATTGTCCTCATTAGATTTTGGATTTGTACATGTTCATTATACTAGAGATTTAACTGTATATTGTTTTTTGTCATTTGATTTAAGGGGATCTCAGGTGATGTTACAGAGTAGTCCAAAAATAATCTAACTAGTAGTGTAACACTTATTTACTTATCCTGCATACTTTTGAAGTAACGCTTATTTTGTGTTTTTTGTATATATTGACTGTTCTTTTATTTACTTTTCATGTGTGTGTGTGTGTGTGTGTGTGTGTGTGTGTGTGTGTGTGTGTGTGTGTGTGTGTGTATGTATAAGCATATTTTTATATATATTTGTATATTTTTACTTTTATACCTTGCAACTGTTGAGATCTTTCTGTCTGAACACACAAATTGGAACATTGCCAATAAAGTTACCTTTGACTTAATTACTTTCAGCAGGGAAAGGCAAGTAAGGCATTACTTTTTTTTAAGTAAAAAGTAATGTGTATTGCACTGTTTTTTTGAGTAACCGCCCCACACAGGAAGGTGATTCCGTGTATAGGTGTGTGTGAGCGTACCTCAGCAGATCGTACTGGTTGGGGAAGCCCTGCAGCAGCAGACTGAGCACGTTGCTGATGGCGGCTACAGTGGGCTGGGACAGGGAGGCGTCCCTCAGGGTCAGCAGCAGCCTGGGGACCAGCTGGAACTCCCTGAGCAGTTTGGCATTCTTAGCTGCCTCGCTGTTAAATGGAGAAAGGGGTTACCACGGTTACATCTGATGTTAGCTTCTTTGCTGAAATGTGAGAAGAAAAAAAATGCTCGGAGACTTGCCTGGATTCTGTCAGCAGTTCGATAAAATGCTCAAACAGAGAGAGATGGAGCTCGTAGGGAGCGTGGAGCCACACCTGAGGAGCAGACGGAGGAAAAGGAGCAGAGTGAGACACAAACACAGGGAGCCACAGGAAGCCTTCCCTGCCTGTTGCTGGCAAACTATGAACTCCTCCCTCACAGGGTCATATATCCGAGTCAACAGACTGGACTTATTGCACCACCCTTTCAAACTTTTCAATTCAGAATTCACATCTTTTTAATACTTATACACCGCCATTTATTTTAATACTGTGTACTGTATACATGGTATAATTGCATTACGGGGACAATAAAGTATATCGTATCATATCCTTTATATTGTGGTCAATGTTTTAATAAATATTAAACATTTTACTTGAACTTCCAATATTTATTTAAATGTATTATTTTATTTTATCTTTTCATGGCACATTCTTATCTTTATCTTCTACGTTTATTACATTTTTTATTTCACTTTTGTTCATTTAATTACAAAATGTGTCAAAAAATGATTTTCCCATGTCAGTTTGAAAAGTCATGTAAGAAACTTTGGTGACACTTTCTTTTACTTTCCGTCTACTTTGAATTAAACCATTCTTCATTATTTTATGAAGACGTAGAGAGGACTGACCAGAGTGAGACAGTGGTCGCTGAAGTTGAAAGTATGTCTTTAGAAGAAGCCAAGACAATCAACCAAAACCCCTAAATGACTAAAACACAGTTTTTTGCGATAAATCCAAGATTTTCTCAGAATCAGCCGTTGTGACATCCAACTGATAGAGCGGGTCATAAATGGTTCTCTAACCTGCACAAACGCTGTAGAATCTAATACATTTTGGTGAGTTTGGTCATTTCATTAGCATTTACTGGCATGGTGGTTCCCTTTGCCTCACCTCGAAGTCACAGAGCAGATCCTGGAAAGCGGTGGAGTTAGGAATGATGGAGGTCTCGTGGCCGCTGTCGACAGTTCCCACCAGAGAGAAGGTGAGGTGGAGGATGTGGCTGTTGAGCAGTGAGCGCTTCTTCTTCAGCAGCATAGCCAGCAGCTGCAAAAGACCGAAAAAAATAGCAAGAATTATTTTAAGCCAGACAGATTTTGGGGCAATGCCATGTCACATTTCTGACTCTATTTATTTTTGTAAAAATGTGAATATCTAACAACAAACACAGTAATAAGAGTGGATTAATAAATGTTTTTGATTTTGCACTCGCCCTTGTGGAATATGTTTATCAAGACCTAAAATTAGCAGAAGTAAATAAGGAGAAAAAATCAGCAAATATAAGCAACAAACTAGAAATACAAATAAAACTCAAACTGAGAAGCAGTACATTTGGAAACTGGTCATTTTATTTTATTTTGGTTTCTTTCACGTAAAATTTAAAATTAAAAGCTTTGTCTTGTTTGATTGATTCTGTATGTCCAAAAAACGGTTTGAATTTTGAACAGAGTACATTACAAACTAAGCTAATAAATAAAATCCCCATTTCTCAGAGTAACACAAGTGAGACATCTCACTATGGGATACGCAGGGAGGCGCATCCCATAGTGAGACATCGGACCGAATGCTATGAATGAAAACAAATATTGGTAATAGGAAGGATTTAGAACATCTAAAACAGATTAACAAAAAATCTTAAATAAGAATAAAATAGTTAATTTATTTGATTAGCTGGAAAATCACAGCAAACTGAAATACAAACCAGATGTATCTATAAAGATCTAAATAACAAACTAAATAAAGGAACCTTAAAAGAAATCAGCCAGCTTTCACCATCTGTTAACCGTCAGTTGATAAAACCCACACATTTTAAATCGTTTTTGTTGAGCTGCTATTTGTAAATCTAGTGCATCAGTCCTTTGTTGAACTGTAGACTCGTATCTCACCTGGTATCCTTTGATGCGCTCCATCTCCTTGCTGGCCAGGGGGTTGCTCTTTACAACACACACCAAAGCTTTGACAGCCGCATACAGCCCTTCCACATCTGACGCCATGGCAACCAGGCCCAAGATGGCAGCCGCCCCACCAACATACTGCAGGTTGGTGGCCACGGGTTTGGCGACGAAGGCACGGACACCTGAAAAAGAAAAGCTGCAGATTTAAACCCGTACATTTACCATCCAGGAGCTTTTACAGAAATAAAAAAAAATGTCTTCATGATATTATGGTTTACCCAAGTATCCAATGACGGCGGCTCCGATGGTACGTGCTGGTCCGTTGAGATGCCCAGCGGCGTTATGAATCAATTTCACAGGAGTGGCGTTTTCATGAGAGGACACAGTGAGCTGCAGAGGGATCACATTAAAAAAAACACATAAAGAAAACAGGTGTGGGAGAGAAACTCCCTCTGGAGGAAACGTAGGGATTTTAGACTTTGCAAACAATTTACATGCACTAAAACCTATTTAACACACTACAGGAAAGGGAAAACCCCCAAAATAGGGCGTCTTTAAAACGTTTATTCAGCAGGTAAGAATGATACACTGGACTAAGCAAGAAGGGGGAAAAGAAAGTGAAAAACATATTTTTTTTAACATGCCATTTTGCAAGTTTTAATAGGAAGTGGTGATGACTGTTTTTGAAACAAAAACACTAGTGTGTTTTAGTGCTATAAACCCTCTCTTCCTGTTTTAATACAAGTCTCTGCAGCAGCTGAAATGCTGCCTCTGCACTTGTGAGCTGATTTTTCGTGAGTCACCGTGGGCCGAGGCTTAACGGGGGGAGAGGAGCAGCCTGGGAAATAAGTTGACAGGTGGGCAAAAGAGATAAGGGCGGAGGAGGGAGCTCATTTGGAGCTCAAATATGCATAATAAGATGGTGATTGTAAATGTAAAAATATCTTTGAATAAACATTCACGCGAGTAGATTGGCTGCAAATGTTCTGTGTGTGATTTGGCCTGTATTTGTGCGTAATGGTGATAAAACCTATTTAGAAATAGGGAGTGAGCAGTAGAAACTCACACAGAGGAAAAAGAAAATCTGCTTTTAAAACCAACATCTGAATTGTTCCCAAAATGTAAACCAAAGAAACATGTATTGAGTAGTTAGATTACAAGTTTTATTCAACAATCTCCTGTCCCCATAATTGAAATCTTAAAATCTTGTGGAACGGAGGTTTTTTAAATACAAGTGCTTTATGTTATGAGATAATGGACTATAATCCATATGTTTCACAATCCCAAGAACTTGAAAACGGCCCCCAGTTGTTCTAAAGCTCTAATTCTAGGAATTAGCTATTAGCTATGAAGTGTGACCCTGAGAGGCCTCGCCCCAAGTTATCTGACCGTTCATTGCCTTTTGTCCCTTCTTGCACCCTGAGGTCCTCAGGCAGGTTGTTCCTGGTCGTTTCAAACACTTCACTGTCAGGAATCCTAGACTTCGGAACGACCTGCCTGAGGAGATCAGAGCTGCGACCTCTGTCTGCTCTTTTAAATGTCTTTTAAAAACTAAAGAATAGCTCTTACTTGACTTTATATACTATAAGTTTTATAACCTTTGATTATTTTACTCTGTGTTCTGTAATGTTTTTAGTGGCTGGTTTTTAGTCCACTTCCTTCTCTGTGTATTTAAAAGTGTTTTTTTTATTATGTGAAAGTACTTTGTTACTCTGTTTTAGATGTGCTACTGACATTAGCCTGACACAATTCTGACGTCTCTGCACAAAGAATTGGTGTCAAAATGACAAACATTACTGCACTGATGGGACATAGAACACAAGGTGGCCTCTGACACTGACTTTACACTGGCTTATTTTCCTCCTATTTTTTTTTCAGAGAGCAAAGCTTGTTTTGTTTATAAAACTCTGACCACCCCGTTATTATTTTCTTTTTGATCCTGTAATAACTGTAAGAGATCCTGACTTATAATCTAGCCCAAAAAAAGACCTTTTTATTTTTAAACCCTCATTTTCTACAGCCATTGTGCAGCTTTAGAATAAGAATAAATACAATACTAGCGTGGTGAGTCTCAAACGGCTCACCCGAGCAGTGGTCTGTCTGACCTGTTTGGCGATGGCCTTGCTGTCCAGCTTGTTGTAGACTTTCCTGATTTTGGCCACGGTGAGAGTGGAGACCGAGAGCGCGTACAGGCTGAAGGACACCTTCTCCTCTGGTACCAACGCCACCGGGGAGGCGGGGGCTACCTCCGTCTTCGAGTCTTTACCTTGGGAAATAACATGTTTAATGATAAACAGAGCTTGTGGTGAACTGAAAGAAGAAGAGGGACACTATGAGGGGCCACTCACAGGGCAGGTAGACGGCCTGGAAGCTGCCCACGTAGATGGGTCCCAGTTCATAGATGGCGGCTACGCTGGTGGCCGGCAGGACCTCCTCCAGGAAATGGCTGGGCCCCAGACGCCACACCAGGCTGGAGAGCTGTCGCTGAGCGGGCGGCGTCCCCACGTACCCGTACACAGTGCTCAGTACAGGGGGGTTAGTAGAGCCAGAGCCGCCTGGAGCACTGTGGACATAGTGCAGCTGGAAGAGAGAGAAGCTTGTTTTTAATAATAATAATAATAATAATAATAATAATAATAATAATAATAATAACAACATTTATTTATAGAGCGCTTTTCAAGAAATGTAAAGACAGTGGGATTTTAGCCTTTGCAGACCATTTACATGCACCAAAACCTATACAAGACACTACAGGGTAAGGAAACCTCAAAAAGCATATCAGGGCCTATTTATTGAGTGACTGAAGAGCACCAGAGGGATTCTATAATGCCAGAGAGAAGATTTGTTTTCCCTGAAACACCACCACAAGTACTGCGTCACATGCACACAGACGCGTGACAGACATATGAGCGGCTGGTTGTTTCCTGTTTGAGGATCTCGGCAGGAAATGAAGCCGCTGTTATCAGCAGTGCGGAGAGGAGGCTGAGACTTGTGGCCTGCTGCACCGTTGCCCCGCTTGGCATTCTTATCTGTTGGGAATATAAAGGCACCAAACCACAAGCCACATCACAGCACACTGACAAATGTGTAAAGCCTCATAAAATAGGCTTTATATTCTATCTATGCACCAGCAAATTGAAAAAAAGTTAGTCAACTGAAGTCAAACGTGGATAAGTGGTTTTGATAATCACTTTAATTTATAAAACAAAAATAAATATTCTATTGTTTCAGATCGAAAAATCTATGCTTTTTTTCTCTAATTTATTTTTTATAAATAAAGTTTTGACTGCTTTTGTCCAGTGATGTACTTTTTATTGGTTTGTATTTTATTGTTGTTGTTTGTGCAATGCTGTCTTGTCCAGATAATCAATGCTTTTATTAATTCTATTTTATTTTCATATATATGATTATTTGTTCATTTGTTAGGCACTTAGTAATCTGTGATAACCTATATATTTTTTACTCATATAGTTATATTTTGTACATTGTTGCTAGGTTGTTCCTCTTTGATGGCTACACAGCTCTGCCACATTTAATTATGATATTATATTCATTCTCAGAGTAAATTTCTTATGTGAAGTCGTGTAAAAAATGTATTTTTATATATTTTTTATTTTTAAATCAAAAAAATTATATATTTGTTCCTTTTTTATAACTTTTCATAGACACATTCTAATTGCAATACATTTGAACAGTTATTAATTGATCAAGTCAGAAATGCTAAATCCCTCATTTTTGTATACATTTAAATTGTAATTTTCGTGTATTTATGTGTATCTATATGTGTATGCATATGTGTGTGAATCTGTATTGCTTGCTTGATAATTGAAAATGGACTGTGAGGGTTGATTTCTTTACATTTTGTTACAAAGACAATACGGGAATCCTATTTTATGCTATGATCTGGTTTATGTATAAACCATTTCACGACATTGCAAATGTCCTGTATGTGTATATGACCCTGATTCTGATTCCAAACAGTATTTCCATGTGCAAACTGTATATATCTTCAAATTAATCTACTCACTGCAGGCTCTCCATCGTCCGATTTCCATGAATAACCTGTCCCCATCATTAGTTTCTACTTTGTTTGTCTCCTCCATGATTGCCTGTTTGTGTTTTTATCATGTTCTGTTGCTTTTACCTCTTAGAATATGTAAAAAATAATAGAACAATGTCCTCGGGTGTCATGAAAGGCACCTTAAAGGAAATGTATTATTATTATTATTATGATGACCTTATTGAACCGATCAGTTTACCTTGACCGTGCTGATGAGCTGTCCGTCGATGTACAGCGTGGCCATGCTGTTCTTCAGCATGCCTTTGCTCATGACCAGCACCAGGTGGTGCCACTGACCCTCGGCAATCAGCTCTCCGCAGCGGAAACGGGCACAGCAGGGCAGGATCTCGTAGAAGGAGGCTTCTTCACTCGACTCGTCCGCTGCTTGACGGGGTGGAAGGAGGAGTGCAGGGGGGGAATCGATGAGTCAAAACAGTGATATCTCACAAGGCACTGATTTATAGATATATGCAGAAAGTCAGTCCACACATTCAGAAGGGACAACCGTGTGCAGGAACAATTGGGGGGAGGCTATACATGCAAATGTCATTTAAGAAAAAGTATTAACATTCTGCTTTTCTGACACAGCTTTGAAAATGTTAAAATACACAAGATATTTTGGCAACTATGAAACACATTGCTTGTCAAAAATAAATCTTATTTTTTAATATAATACTGCTATATGTTCTCTTTTTTTTTAACAACTTCTTCTTCTGATTGCGTTTATGTATGCACCATAAATGATGACTCAATCACTGCAGAGTCCCACTCTGTGGCCAATTCCATGCCAAAGTTACTCAAATTGTATTTACTTCTACTTAGCTTACTATTGGGACTCAGGGTTGGGGAGTGACAGATTACATGCAACTACGTTTATCGGGATACAAAATAAGGTAAGTGTATTCCATTACAGTTACATAAAAAAAGACATAATCAAGTGACAGGTCACATATCTAAAAAGGTGGGAATTACTAGCTGGATGTCAACGTTACAAAAAAAAAGTCAAAAGAGCACATAGTTTGTAAAATGATTACTGTATTTTCCGGACTACAAGGCGCACCTGAATATTAGCCGCACAAGCTAAAATTAGGGGGAAATCCTGTTTTGTTCATACATTAGCCGCACCGGACTATAAGCCGCAGGGTTCAAAGCTTGTGCAAAAAGTAGCGGCTTATAGTCCGGAAATTACGGTAGATTTCATTTCTTCTCTGTGAACTATTAATACTTGAAGTGTGAATCTATACATTTTTCAGGCTTAATATCTTGGTTTCTTCTCTTCTCAGGTCACATCATTCTATTGTCTTACATAATGTTGTGTTTCCCTCCAGTACTCACAGTATGTCTGCAGCAGCTCCTCCTTGGTGGAGACGGTGAGCGAGCGGTCCTTTGTGGACAGAACCACCGCCAGACACACGTAGTGCTGCTCTGAGGACGTGGCCCGGCGCACCACGGTCAGCAGGCGCACCGGGTGGGCCTGAGGAGCGGCGCTGAAACGCTCCACGCAGAACCAGGTGGAGTAGCTGAGGCCTGACGGAGGAGGAAACAAGCGCTCCCCTGCAGGTGAAAGAAAGAAAGGTGGAGGAGAAGAGGTTATTGGAAGTTCTGATTTCATCACTATGTAACACTTGCGCTTCTATTGGCTAGCGCTCCATCACATTGTACGTGAAGCAGTTGATCAATCACCACAGAACTAGCCAATCAGAGCAGACTGAGCTCTGGTTCAGAGGGTGAAAAGAGGTGCTGCAGCACAGGCAGTAGGCTTTTTGAACATTAAAGTATGGAGACATGTCCCAGTAGAGACACAAAATACAAATATGAACCTGAAAGTGAGCAGAATAGGGCCCTTTTAAATGTTTAGAACACCGTTGTAGGCAGAGAAATCTTTAACTCAATATTGCGGTTACTGCATTGAAAGATTGCAATTATTTTGCAATTATATTGCAATATTTGTGCAGCCCTTATTTAGAAATGTTTGAAATTGGCAAGGCAACCTCAGCATGATTATAGAATACATTCTACGCTTCTTGACCATTTTTTCCCCCTACATCAAACTAAGTCACACTGTGTCTGCCAAAACTGGACTGAATTAAAATTGGCACACAGCCATCAACCAGCCTTTTTAAATTAGGCCTTATTGGAGGACAAACCCAACATAACGTCTGACTTGTGAAGCAAGACTGTGAACTTGGTTCAAAGGGAATATGTTTTATCTTTTATGTGCATCAGTCGATTGTTGTGGAGCTATGAGAGAAGGAGAAAACTGTGGCTCTTTTTGATGAATGAGCTTCTATGGGATGTCATCCAATGATATGGGTCAGAAGGAGTGGGCTAGAGAAAGGAAGAAGGGGATTGAGACAAATGAGGCAAGAAAAGAGAGAGGGGTAAGAAAACAGTAAAGGAGGAACAGAGCATGGCGTGGGGAAAAAGAGACAAAGAAAGCATGGAGGGGTGGAGACAGAGGTGAGAGAGGAAAATGACGGAGGAAAGCAGGATGTGAGTGACGGGAAGAAATGAGAGAGGGAAAGAGAGAGGTCTATAAATAGTGACTGGCTGGAGAACACAGGAGGAGGAGAGAGTGGGGGGGTGAGTGCAGAGGGAGCGAATGAATAGGTAAACAGACGGAGCAAATGATAGTAATGTATGAGTGCGGGAGCAGGGGGGTCGATTAATAGAGAGGAGGAGGAGGGGAGAGAAGGGGAGGTGAAAGAGGACAGTTGAGGAAATGACAAGGGAAGGGAAGAGGAGGAATTAGAGATGGATAAGAAAAGAAGGGAAGAGAAAGGAGGAAAAGAGGAGAAGGGAGGAGAGGAAAAGGAAGAAGAGGGAGGAGAAGAGGAGGGGGGAAGAAGGAGAGGTGAGAGAGGACAGTTGAGGAAATTACACGAGAAGGGTGGAGTAGGAGATGGAGGAGAAAAGGGAAGGGAGAGTAGGAAAAGAGGAGAAGGGAAGAGAGGGAAATGAAGTAGGAGGGAGGAGAAGGGGGGAATGAAGAAGAGGTGAGAGAGGACAGTTGAGGAAATGAGACGAGAAGGGAGGAGGAGGGGGAGAAGAAGATTGATGAGAGAAAAAAGGAAGGGAGAGGAGGAAAAGAGGAGAAGGGGAGAGGAAAAGGAAGTAGGGGGTAGGAGAAGAGGAGGAGGGGAAAGAAGGAGAGGTGAGAGAGGACAGTTGAGGAAACAAGACGAGAAGGGAGGAGGAGGAGGAGGAGGAGGAGGAGGAGGAGGAGGAGGAGGAGGAGGAGAGAAGAAGGGAAGTGAGAGGAGGAAAAGAGGAGGGATGAGAGGAAAAGGAAGTAGGAGGGAAGAGAAGAGGAGGAGGGGAAAGAAGAAGAGTTGAGAGGACAGTTGAAGAAGGGAAGAGAGAGGAGGAAAAGAGGAGAAGGGGAGAGCAGAAGGGAGGAGGGAAAAGAGGAAACATTGTTATAAATGTCCAGAAATTGTCACCATGAATGTTACTAAGTTCTTTAAATTGTTCTTCCTGATTTGTTTTGTTTTTTTAGCCAGGGATGGTTACCTAACTGTCTTTATTTTTTTTCTATAAAGGGTGCTTTTCTTCTCTATATTTAATAAGTTAGATTACTCGTTTTTTTTTGTTTTTTTTTAGATATGCCATTTTTTGCTGTAACACCATACATTTCTAATAAAGGGATCTGATTCTGATAAGGAGATTAAAGGAAGGGAGAAAAGTGGAGAGCAGATATGAGGAGGCAGAAAGGAGGAAGAGGAGGGAGGGAGGGGGGGAGTCTAGCTGTGCTTCATAAATACTAAATGAGGCTACAGACTAGGAAAGCTACCGTAACGTCACAGATTAATTTTAGCCTCAGGTCTGCGGCTGGGTTGTTTGGGTTTGAAAAGGTGCTGCTGTTTTTCTTTCGCTTGCACAGATGATGACAACTACAAAAAGAACATCAGAACATATACGATATTTGTGGGGGAGATGGAAAAATCCTGAGAGGTTCAAAACAACACAGAGCCACTAGAAGAAGAAAGGAACAAAAAGAACGCAGGAATAAAACAAAAGGGAGACACTGCAGATGCAACACACTGATGAGTGTGTGTGGTTACAATACTGAAAAAGGGGTGAGATGCGGATGTGAGTGTTCAAAAAAAGGGGAGATCTTTCATGTGTTTGATTTTTGGCTTTTAGTGATAGGGTTAAACACTGAATCTGGCGAGTACAGAAATGTCTTTGTGACCCCATCATTCTTTGTTGAATTAAGAAAAGCTTTTGAATAAAATGAAATCCAGATGAAATATGTAAACAATCAAAGACATAGTCAATTATTCATACTAACGACAAATTCTTCTGTCAGTTCCCTGTTACGTATGATTGTAAAATAAGACTGCATGGATGTGTTTTGATTCATAAGCACTTTAAGTCAGGATCAAATAATTTGAGAAACAATTGGAGGAAAATGTATTTGCCACACAAAACACGCTTAGGGGGCAACAGTTCGTTTTTCATTCCCTCTGAACTTTTAATGTCTGCAGCAAAAATCATCCAAAATATATTTAATTTCTACCCTGGTATCTGCTTTATATATATTTGAAGATAGTGTTCACGAAACAACATTGCTAGTTTAATTTAAAAGTGTTTTCACTCACAGACCAACTTTTAGTAATACGATGTACTCCAGGGGTTTGAATAGGATCTGAGGTTAATCATGGGTTTCTCCTAAGGTACCTCTTATACAAGAGGTATTCACAGTTGTGAGACCTGATTGGACGCAAGTTCTACTCGTCAGACCACAGTCTAATCGTGCAAGTAGTCAACCGCTTCTTATCAGATTGGATGGTTGTGTACTTGCACCTGATAAGTGCGTTCACACTAAGAAGAATGGTAAATAAGCACTATGAACCCAGATGTTGACTCACAACGGTCAAAAAGATGAGTGTGTAATGCTGCACACTTCTCACCCTCAACGATCGTCATCTTGGCTACTCAACAGAAATTGTGTGACTGACGGTTGGTTGAGCTGGTGAACACACCACCAATACAAATAAAATGTGGGTTTTTTTCACTGCTGAATGAATGTACCACTTTACTGGTGTTGGAAAGAAGCCATTGTTAATTTGATTGGTTAATTGGGCAGTTTGTATTGATTTTCTACTCTGAACAATAATGTTGCAAGCTGGCTACTTTAGCTAGCTAAACATACCACTTTACTATTGTTGAAAAGAAGAGAAGAACAATAAACCCTTAATGGTCCCAAAGAGGGGAAATTTACATTCTGCATTTGACCCATCTTAGTGTCAGGAGCAGTGGGCTGCCATATGTACAGCGCCCGGGGAGCAGTGTAAGGGACGGTGCCTTGCTCAGGAACACTTCGGTAGGACTTGGTCTTTCGGGACCGGTGACCTTCCAGTTTCCAAGTCCCTATCGACTTTGCCACCACCGCCAACAGAAAAGAAGCCATTGTTCATTTTATTGGGTAATTGGGTAGTCTGAAATGATTCTACCCTGAACGATAACAATGCTAGAGAGCTAGCTAACAGCGGCATTGGGCACTACCATGGATGTATAAAGAGAACTGGATTGGGCCCTGTTCCTTCCCATAAACAATGAAAATCAGAGCAACTGTAGATTTAAAGAGTACCCGGATCATCAGCATCTTGGGCCAATAGAGCATGTGCACTGGAGTTTTCCTTAAGCCCCGCCTCCGATCTGCGCATCTCTGCTCGGTCAAATGAATGGAGAGGGAAATAAACTCTGGATTCAGCTTTTAGCGCATTCCATACATTTTAGAAATGAATGATTCAAATGGACTATAAAGGTGTTTGTACTTGGTAGCTTATTTAGCTAAAAAATCGACAGGCTCATTTAGAGAGGTCTCTTTCCCAATCCAAGCCAATGGGAACGTTGGGCCCAAATGACGTCACAGAATAGAACAGAAGTGAAGTAAGAAAATGTTATTCAACGGCTGGGATTTTTCACTTCCTGTCAGGGCACAGCAGCAGTTCGACAGTTCAGGAAAAACTAGCCATCTAAAAACAGACAGTACGCAGATGTGGAGATGACACAGCAAAAATGTCTCTGAAGTTCAAAAGGCTAGGTGTGTAAACATTGTACCAGATTAACCCAATGCAACAGAAAGGAAATGTTGAGGGTCTTTACCTGTACCCATGCCGCTCAGCACTGCTCCGTCGCTGACACCTGAGGCATTGGTGTTGTTGGTGGGGGCGTTGTGGGGCGCTAGGCTGGGCAGAAACAGGCACCTGCGAGGGGACAACAGAGGGTCGGATTAATGACTTTTATCCGGTGAAACATCTTTTAACAAGTATACAAAATAAGACGTCAGCTTACAAGTGTTGTAAAAGAGATTTACTGCTGCGGTCTGGCCCCATCGCTGAGATAAACTATAACAAAGACCAGTCTGAGGTTACAAAGAGTGGTGTGCTAATTCCAGCGCTGGAGAGAGGAGCTTTGTATTATAATATGGAAATCTCAACTGGCTTATGCCCAAGGATTTATTATGCATGATAGAGGTAGGCTGAAAGCATACAGGCAGGATTTTCAAAAGGAATCTGCCAGGCTTCCTTGTAGGTGCTGCTATTGAATATAATGTGAAAAAGAAACAGGATGATGACTGCATAAGACATCCAAAAGAAATTGTTTAAAGTCACCAGGAGGCATCTTGCTAAAATGATGTTTTTGTTCGATGAAGTTCTTCCAGGGTTTCTAAAGTGGACAAAGACGGACAACGGTTCCACAAAATGACAGAGAATTTGACTTGTAATTCGTGTTGTGCTTCGCTGACTCACTGCTTCCCTGTGAAGGTGCTACTTTGTTCCCTCTCTAATCATCCTGAAGCAGCACTGAAGACACTGCTGCTCTGGGAAATGAGCATGGGGATTAGCTTCTTTTTTTTTCTCCTATTGTTGAGAGACAAAATAAATACCTCAAAATGTATGAAAGTAAGGTGGTGAGTTCAACCAAGCCTTACCACACTGCAGGATGGCCTTGATGACAGACGTGACAACAGAATCACCAGAACTAGATATATACCAGAATATCAAATAACAAATGATATACAGTTTTGTTTCATAATTCCACTACGAGATCCCCCAATAATGATATTACTTTTTGAATATACACAAAAAAATATGTCTGCAAAAACCAATTACTACTATAACGGGGGAGAAAAAAAACAAGGCTTGGGTTTTTCGTATGCTGTTCTCATGGGAGAAGATCTCTATGGAAGACGAGCATATGAAAGTGACCGTTACATTTCTGTCTGAAGTTTGTGCATAGCTTACAAGAGCCAACCTTTGGTAGAAGGTTATGTAACCAACTTACAAAAATGTAATTTGCTAAAAGGAAAAAAAAAAGGGACATGTAGGGTGAAAGCAGTTTCACTAACTAGGTATGTTGTATTATTATACCTTATCAATGCAAATGAAATCAACAGAGCTGAAGAATATCAGGCAAGTGTTAAAAAATGGTACCAGAGAGCAATTCAACTGAAACATGAAATAGCTTAATATGAACAAAAGAGTCCATAAACAGCCCACAAGGCCAAAGGAAGCCAAACTGCAGCAATTATTGAATACAAATCATACAGAATTAGCGCTATACAGGGTCAACCTGTAGCTCAAACACAATACCTGCTTCTGCCAAAAACTCTGACATAATGCACACAACAAAGAGCACACGTTAGGGATCCGGATCATCATTTCAATGTTCTTTTTTCACTAATGACCCCGACATGATCCCACTTATCACACGGCTACCTACTTCTACATACACAATATTGATTGAAAATAACAATATTGAACTCAACATGATCATATTGCCTTTGCTAATAACTCTGGATTCATTATGAATCCAGAGTTGTGAACTCTCCACAAATACAAAAATGAATATTCAAACAGAATTCCATGTTGTTTTGTGATGGAAAAAAATGAATATTTGCTGATGTTAAATCTGCCGGACATCTTTCCGTGGATTGATATGACTGCACACAGTAGTCCCTTGATCGTCTTTAGCAGTGGTCTTTTAACCTTAGCAGCACTCTGTAAGCGAGAATGAACAATCTCTGAAATGTCACAATTGACCGATCATAATCGAGTATTTAAATAAGCTGTGTACTAATATCATGCCAACAGAGTTAAGTACAAAAGTTGGCGAATAATACAAAATGACCAAAATGCCAAAAATGTGTCAGTATCTCTCTCAATACTTCCAGACTGCTTCACCCTTTATGTGGCATCTGGACCAAACCAATTAGCCTGTAACTAAATACATTTCATCACTAGACTCAAAGCGATCAAAAGCTGGGCATTAGAAATATTAATGTTATCTTATGTTATTATTATGTTTTTTGGGGAAACAAAAATGGAGCTCTACCGCGCAGAGTAATAATTGTTGGTATGATCAATTCATTCTTTTGCCTTTGATGGGATTTGTTGAGAATAAGAAAGAAAAACAATGTCTTCAAGCTGTCTTTAATCAATAGAATGAGCAATCATAGAATGAATGACGTATAATAAAGGATGAATTATGAATTCAATTATTTTTATCCAGAGTTTAAGTAATTCAATCATAAATATATAAATATAATTCATTTTGTAGTAACAGCCCTAGATATAATACATTTTTACAAGTTTTTTTGTCTTTCTTTTTTCCCCCACCTGGACAGAAAGGTCTAAGGTCAGGGTTTACTAGAGGAGCGTCCCTGAAGCTGGCAGGGATTCAATGATGCGTTCAAGGACACTTATCAAGGACAAACACTATGCTCCTCTGTTTGTCAAACTACCAAGAATTACATGCTGCTGCTCCATAGTAACTACGTGTATGCTGTCTTTGTTTCCTAATAGTCATCACCTTGAGAAAAAAAAACACTCAAGGGAGTTCACTAGCGTTGCTATGCTGATTTTTTTTTTAAAATCCAGGCGGAATGAGATGCAGTCGCCCCCATAAAACGGAGTCTTTTCGTCTCCACCCTAACTGGATGGGGGACGCCATTGTGAGATGGCTGACTGGCTGAGTGTGCCTTGGTGTGTTGGAGTGTGTGTAAGCATGTTGTGCATGACGGAGAGTGGATATGTGTATGTGTGTGAGAGGAGAGAGTGCCTGTGTGTGATTCCTAATAGCAGCAAGGGCATCAATATTTCATGGTGACAGATGGGAGAGGAAGGAGGGGTATGGGCTGTGTGTGTGTGTGTGTGTGTGTGTGTGTGTGTGTGTGTGTGTGTGTGTGTGTGTGTGTGTGTGTGTGTGTGTGTGTGTGTGTGTGTGTGTGTGTGTGTGTGTGTCCTCTGTTGATGCTGAGGTAAAGTGGGCCAGTGCCTGGTTGCCAGTGTGCTGCTGCTCTGCTGTTTTTAGGAGAAACTCCATGTTCTACTCTGCGACGGGTCAGTTGGGTTCTTGTGGGTAAAAAAAGCCAAAGAAACAAGAAATCTGAGGACTTAATGACCAGGAAATATGGTGACCGGTTGTGTGAGGAGATTCTAGCTATAGTAAGTCAACGTCAACTGATCTTGCCATTTGGTGTTGAGGATTTGAAGCAGATACTAATTCAAAATGCAGGTAGGTAGATTTGTCTCCAAATTATTACTGTGGACATATTTTGCTCATTTAAAGGTTCATCATTTTATTTTGTGCTTCTAATATTAAATTTCAGATGCTTCAATAGCCAATAGCTGCAGCACCTCTTCTCACCCTCTGTCGGAAACCAGAGCCAAGCTTGCTCTGATTGGTTAGCTGGCCAGCTCTGTTGTGATTGTGATCTAACCACTAATAGCTGTCCTGTCCCTTCGCCTATCACGTACAATGTGTTGAAGCAGTAGCCAATAGAAACGCAAGTATTACATAGTGATGTCACTATGTTACGGAAGTAAACAAAGGAGTCTAATGGAGGCGTTTCAGGCAGGAGAGAAACTCCCTCTGGAGGGAACACACAGATTTTAGACTTCGAAGACCATTTACATGCACAAAACCCTATATACCACACAGGAGAGGGGAAATCCCAACAAGCATATTAGCACCCCTTTAAGTCTTGTAAAACTGATGCATTCACAGATTTGGGTTTGTGTGTATATTTATATTTAGCAATAGGAGATTACATTTCTTTTAATACTCAAGATCCTTAAACTTTGATCATACATCCCCAAAAGGTTGTTATTGCAGATTTATTTCTAACCTACAAAATAAAGATTGGGCATAATAACCAACTGCGACTGAAAGAACACTCACTCCAGTCTGAGATGAGCTTAGCAATCTTTATCTACTGATGAAGACTGAGAAAGATGTGTCCAAGAAAAAACTAGTAAATGGAGTTGAGGTAAAATTACTACTTTAAATGATTTGATTTATTTGGCATAATGTGACGTGAAAACAACAGAAATTCCAAGATGCGGTAGGCTTTTATTGACACTCTACGGGCGTAAGCCTATCATTAAGTTAGGTACACTCCTAACAATGTTCCTACAGCTTCAGGCCAGTTAAAAGTACGAGCTGTAAAGACTTTTTTCATGGTATCAGAATGAACATTTAGACAAATTTCACCGCAGTAATTCAAGTGACATTTAGTAATTAAAAAAAATCAATGTGGATATACCGCTCTGGAAAAAAATTAAGAGACCGCTTCAAATTTGTCTTCATCTCTACATGTATGGCAGACATTCCAGTGTCTGTTGAATTCCAACACAGAGAAAAATTGTCAGAAGTTTATAGAATACACATTTGGAAGACATACCTATAAATAATAAAACTTTATATATATTTATATATATATACTTTATATATTATACAAATAATAAAAAAGAAAATGATAATGCTGAAGTGGTCTCTTATTTTTTATTTTAGGGAACATTTAACAGTGTAACGTAAGAAAATATATTTTTTAATTAAAACTCAATATAATATCGGAATAATATTTTTTTAATTAAAAATAAAAATACTAAATCCATATTTATCCCAATCAAATTGCTGCTATCTAATAATTAATTCTTGCCATGTAATAACAGGGAACAACCTTTGGCATTTTGCTGCCAAACTGACAGAAAACCTCCACAACGACCTTCAGCAAGGCGTCTCCTTTTCCTTAAACATGGTTCCTTCTGAATTTTAATAAAAAAAACTATCATAGTTGTAACAGTTGTTGTCTGTGTGTGCATGTGTCATGTGTGTTGCTAAAGGTGTGTGGGCAAATTGCCAAGGTCACATCCCACACCGCCTTCATTTCCACTGACTCCAACATTCACCGTGCCGCTAACACACACACAGAGCAGGGAGCAGGTCAAGCCTGAAAGTGGCAGTGTGCAAAGCGAGGGGTGTCGTATGAAATAAAAGGCGGAAAATGAGCCTGTCTGTATGCGCGCCGTGGCTCCACAACTGGAGGCAAATAACAGCCTCCTGTTGAGACAGTCACAGGTTCTGCGGTGAGGAGGTGAATAAACGATAGATAAAGCTTGTTAAATTGCAGGGAAAAACATGTGGCACCCTGGGGTGTGCGTCAGCTGGGAGGATCCATAAGGAGAAAGAAGAGAATGAAGATGACCAACATCACAAAAGCATATGAGGAAGATAGGCTATTCCTAGAGTTACCTAAGCTTCTCAGATTTACAAAGGGTTTTTAGCCTCTTTTAAGTCATTGTTTCTCTTTCCTGGCACACAAACTGTCTCATTAGCATTGTTTCGACCAGCAAAAGGCAGCTGTCATGACAAGCTGGTGAAGAAAGTCGGCCATAAAGCAGCTAACGGGCAAAAAGACTCTTCCCCTGGACAAACAAAAGGCTAAAAAGGGTTCAAAAACAAATGATCGTTATTGGAGACTGATGGTCACACTTAACGTTCAAGTTCACTTACCCGAAGCCCTCCAGCGAGGTGTCAAACTCCACGAATGCAGGCGTGACAGCCGATCCGTGTAGACGTATGTCATGGGGCGTTGTCATGGACACCAGGCACTTGACTCGGGTCAGTGGTACGGTGCTGCCCTCGGCGGAGCGAACCAGGCTGCGGCTGATGCGATACTGGCCGTTGTCCTCCGCCGGCGTGGCGAAGACACTGTCTGGACCGAAGCCCTCCATGGACATGGTCATACTGTCTGTGGAGTCGGAGAGCTGGATTTAATATTGATCCTCAGTACCACACCATTTTTAAAACTGCACAGCTTTCAAGTTTTATTCACGTATGCTTTAGATACTTTTTCAGACTAAGTGTTATAAACTTTGTACAATCACTTTCGTTCTAGGTAGACTATTTTAACCCGTACCAAGAATATGGATTTCTTATTTAAAAGCTAGTCCATCTGACAAAGACCCATTTAATCAACACTGCCACACGATAGCAATGGCAGCTAACAGAGCATGCTGACAAACATAGCGCTGTGTGTTCTAACGGTGGCGCTTTGTAAAGGGCATTAATTAGTCGGGACTTAATATCTATTCTCAGCTGGAAGGAAACACAATAAGCAATTAGGACATGCTGAGGAAGCCCCACAATTACAAACATTAGCTGCTGGTAACAGAAAACAAGCCATTTGCTGGTTAGATGAAAGAGTGGAAAGCCAATCTGTGTTTAAACAGGGAGTTAATGCATCAGTTGGATGTTTATCAAAGAGTAAGAATCCTACTATGGCTTCCTACATGTAGCTGTTTCTTTAAAAATGAGTACAGCTCTTTTCAGAAAACCTACCTTGAGTACTTTTAACATGTGTTTCATTGAGGTTTTTCATTGCCATATGTACATTCTAGCTACTGTGCACATGACATTAATTCTTGAATCTTGGATCTCTAATCATCTGTGATACATCATGATTAATCATGATTTTAGATTACCGGATTTTCCCTATATTTATGGGGGAGTTAAAACCTGAATACCTGTGGTGTTGTCATAAAAGAAAGGTATGACAGACTGGTAAGAGAATTAAGAGTGTTTTTTACTTTATTACAACATGATTTCTTAATTATTGGCATTAAGTACGACAATTTTCCGACACTTAACTAAAGCATTGACAACCCTGCTGTCACAAAGAGCCACTGTGAGTCCCCTCTGTATAATGTGTGGCACTCAGGGCATATCATTACTACTGCTATCATACTGCCATCACTATCTGTTCTGTTCCTACAGCGGGGAACTTCTCCGCTGTCTCTCACTCCTGGGCAACTTCAAAAACTGCCGTATGGTTCAGCTCTCCTCTTTTTTTTTAACCACACCCAAAGCAAATGAGTGTAGTTTGTCATGGGTATGTGTCGTTACACCAGGGTAGTGATGCCTCTTTGTTCCAATTCCTAAGCTTTCTTTCTCATTTTACTGTCTGGAATTATGGGAGGAAGTCCGGGTGATACATTGTGATACAGTTGAATTTGCAGGTTAAATCGCGAGCGTTGACATTGTGAGCCCTATGTAAACTGTTTGTTTATCTTCAATGCAGAGGGTTTACCATTTCTAACATTTTGATCTTTCTACAGGCTCTGAACTCGGTGGAGGAATTTAATGCTGGGTAAAATAAGGTCTACTTGAGAGTGGTCATGGTAAAGATGAGCTTTTCCACTGACTTTGTAATCAAGTAAAGCTTGAGAGAGCAAAGAAAAATAGCAGAATTGGTACAGGATTGATGGCCATTTTCCAAACGTTTAGCACAGAATTAAAGTTTCTCCCAGGAGGAAGCTGCTGCCATGGCTCTGGCAGATGGGAATGGCTCCCAAATGACATAAACATGCTTTAAGACTGCTATGGAGCAAATGTTTCAATTCTCAGCTATTTGAGCTGTCATTTTTGCCCTTTTTGTGTACATCATTTACACAGCTTTTTATTTAAAATGTATTAAAGGCAGATTTTGAAGTTTGACATCTTTTTACAGTTATAACAAATACATATTTAAATAAAAACTTTCCACAATACTAAATACTTATGATATTATTTACAAAAAAAAATTATAGAACACTTGAAATCTTCCTTGAAGCAGAAACTGCACTCCAAACAGATCTGATAAATGACACCAGGCATTGTATTTCTTCCGAATCCCCTAGCATAGTGACTGTCATGTGATCAGAAGCAGGATGAATCTGTTACGGTCTTACTTCTCATCTCGGCGTCGTAGCTGAGAGAGCTTGGTTTGTGAACCCGGTACTGCTTCAGCAGCTTCTTGTCCCAGGCGCCGCAGTTCAGAGGGTTCCCAAGGCGCAAGAACTCCCTGTGAGGGGAAGGAGACCCAGATGTTAGGATTAAAAACACATCAACAAAGGATAGAAAAAAACCCCACAAAGAATCAAAAGGCAATATGATGAAACTGTTACTGACTTTTTTCTTGTTTCAGAACCAACTTTTGAATAGACTGAATTAAACATATTTAAATAGGTCCTATAATGCTAATCTGTGCCTGTACTGGGACATGTCTCCATGCTTTAATGTTCGAAAAGCTCTTTGTTCTTCTCATACCGCCTGTGCTGCAGCACCTCTTTTCACCCTCTGTCTGAAACCAGATCCCAGTCTGCTCTGATTGGTTAGCTAGCCAGCTCTGGTGTGATTGGTCAACTGCTAAGAGATGTTCCTCTCCTTAGCAAATCACGTACTATGTGTCGGAGCGTTAAATATTAGAAGCGTGATAGTTACGTTGTGATGTCAATGTGTTACTGAAGTAAATAAAGGGCGCAATCAAGGCATTTGAGATGGGGGGGGTGACTTTGGGATTTTAGCCTAAGCAAACCATTTACATGCACACAAACCTATATATAAAAAAGGCTTTACAGGGCCTCTTTAAATAAAAAATAAATATTTTTTAAAAGCACTTATTTGCTGCAAATTCAATATCCATGTACATTAAAATCCTCTAACTTGCTATAAAAAACAAAGCGCATGTTCAACCCAGGCATCACACCCAGCTTGACAAAGCTCACTGTTAAACTGCATGTGCAAAGTATACAACTTTGGTTATTTAATGTCTGAACACACTGCTGCTTTTGTGGCGAAATAATTTCCCAAATTGGGATAAATAAAGTATATATCTATCCATCTATCTATCTACTGAATTGTTTTTATTTATCACTATAATATGAGCGTTTTACAATAGTTTTTTTAATTAAAGTTTAAGGCTGTTAATGCTGGGGAAAAAAGCACTCTGTATCCAATAGTATGCATTATGATGGATCAGCAGTTAATACGCAGATGGACTTTTACTTGTTAACAGTTGTGGTGAACAGCCTGCTTTGGTTCTATTCAAAGTCAATGATGATGTTGACTGGCATGTCAGCGACAAGGAGTTGCAGTGAGTGAGCGACACCAGACAGCTTCAGAACAGAACCAGACTAACAGGAAGACTATGGAGCTAAGCTAGGAACCAGGGGAAAAAACAAGGAGGAGAGAGGAAGGGCAAAGTGACTGACAGCACAAGAGTGAGAGAGACTGACAGAGAGGGAGCAGAGGAGAGGAGGGAGGCAGACAGATTGACAGCTACAGATATGTTTACCTCCAGCACAATGACAGGGGGAGCGGGGGATTTACATATAAAAAGAGGCAACCATGTGCATGTCAATTAGCTTCGCCCCCCATTCCTCAACTCCAAACTCCAGCTCACTTAACCAGTCAAGCGGGAAATGAGTCGCTCTTTTTATTCTGCATACATAGCCCTCTTTCACTCACTGAAACCTGTCAAAGAAAATTAAGCTTCCAAAAATCACAGAGGTTAGCTTGTCACCATGAATACGCTACATGCTAACTTGCTAGCAAGTTAGCAGGGTTTTTTCACAATTTGCTTGTGCACATGGAATTTTTGGTTCATCTCTCCCTTCACAAATTACCTGTCATCTCCTTCTGTGAGCCATTAAATTAAAGCATAAAACACCCAAGAAAATAATGATGACAGGCTTACATTAAACATGACATAACTAACATTAGCAAGGTAAAAAGCTACATTTTGCAAGGTCATGCTAACGTTCATTTCAATAAGCCTTAGTCTGTTAGCATACTAACAATAGCATTGAGCTTACAGTACTCCGTTATAGAGGCTCTTGTTTTATTGTAAATAAATGAAGTTGTGTTTAGATGAGGTGTTACAAAATTGCACTGTTGTAGTATACTATAGTATTGAGGTGAAAATGTGAACAATATCTTTTCCAGTTCATTTGGAAAGCTGACATATTGAATATTTTGAATCCTATACTGCTTTGAATCCCCAAAAACATTTTAGAAAATGTGCTCATAGCCCTCCACAGGATGTGAACAGCTGAAATGTCTTAAAATGATGGCTGTATAAGTGACACAACCTAGATATATATGTAGCAACATAGTATTTCTCAAGGTAATACTATCAGGCCAAACGTTTGATGTTTTTCCTCACTTTTGACCAAAATGTTGCTTTCTAGTGTACATCCTAAACATGTAAATGTAAGTTGTCCAGTACTTCTGTGGCTTGAGTTTCAATCTTTCAGAGTAAGTGGCATCACAAAACAGTAAGAGGCCCTACTATGCTGATTTTCAGGTTCAAATATGTGCCTCTACTGTGACATGTCTCCATGCTTTAATGCTCAAAAAGCTTTTTATTTGTCTCATACTGCCTGTGCTACAGCAGCTCTTTTCACCCTCTGTCTGAAACCAGAGCCCAGTCTGCTCTGATTGGTTAGCTGGCTTGATCTACTGTCAACAATGATTCGGAGCCAATCCTGAGTTGTCCCTATAACCCTAAGAGGCACTATTGTGGTTTTCCAATTCCTGTGGTGTGTTAGATAGTTTTTAGTGCATGTAATAATCTGCTAAAATCGCAAAGTTCCTTCCAGAAGGAGGATCTTTCCCACACACTCCCTCAATCCCCGAAGCATCTCCATTGGATTCATTTGTTTACTCCTGCAACATACTGACAATGTTATGTAACACTTGTGGTTCTATTGGCTGGCGCTCCCACACATTGTACGTACTAATCTTAACGGGAAGGATATCTCTAAGAGGTGGCAATCAGAGTTTATGGGTGAAGTAGCCCGCATAAGAGAGGTTCAAATATCAGTACCTGAGTGCCATCGGCTGCAGGGCCTGTGACGCCAGTCTCTCAAACATCCTCTGAAGTGGGGGGTGCAGGGGATGGTCCTCGTCGCCCAGGGCCTGGCTGCAGCGCTGCAGCAGCCGCTGGTGGAGGCTCGCCTCACACAGAACCTGCTGGTTCCTCTCAGTGTTAACCAGGAGCTGCAGGATGTTGGCCACCGCCAGCTGCAAGTCCAGGGCATGCTAGGAGGCAGAGACAAAGTTGAATTTACTATTATGTAACACCCTTTATAACCCTAAACCTTTAACTTTAATTATCAAAATCTTTAATATGACATTTTATTTGAAATCTCTAATACACGGCACAAAGTGTTTTAATATGTATGAATCACTCTATCCAAACAAACAAAATAATGATTGTTATCATTATTAAAATAAGTGTCATTTATATAGCACAAAATAAATGTCAAACAAGCATATTAACAAACAAACGAAATTGAAAAATGTCCCACAATATTCGATAAAATGTTAAATTGTTAAGAGGGTATATTTCTTGATTATTCCTGATTAAAGTCTTCTGGAGGCGGTGCTGCTGTACTGTCTTTTTTTAAATTATCGACAATTTGTATTATTATTTATTTCTTTTTCGTTATGATTACAACTATTTATTTATTATTATTTAATTTAGTCTGTTTTTTCTTTGTGTATAGTTTTAGTTGCTCTGATGTTTCGTTTTTTTTTTGCTTTGTATTGTCTCTTTTGTTTCCTACTTTTGATACACGCTGTGATGTAACAACTGTATGCTTTTGCTAAACTCGTAAACAGTTAAAAACTAAAAGATGCAATGAAATAAACACTCAGTAGAACAGAAATCAATAAGAGCTGAGAGTGTTATGACTTGGTTCCCTGCCCTGCACGTGACCCCTTCACCCCATTCAACAGGAAGTGCATGTTAGCACATTTCCTTCTTGTGTTTCCTCACCTCCGGCTGGCTGTCTGAGCAGACGGAGGGCAGCAGGTCCAGGATGGCCAGCACGGCGCCCGGGTGGATGACCACCATGTCGGACGAGGAGGAAGAGGAAGCGGGGTGGGAGGCGTTGGCAAGGTGGAGCTTCAGGTCTGTGAGGGCTTTGACAGGAGCGGGAGGGCCCGACGTACCGTAGTAACCTTGTCTGGGGCGGCAAAGGGAGGGAGAAAGGCAAGTTAAGTTCCAGTTGAAGCCAAATATTAACAATTAAACATGTCCACCAGGGAAAAGATTAAATGTTCCGCTTAGTGTTTATATCTTTAGCAAGAAGAAGCAACAATAACATACTTTTGTAATTTAGTTTGACATGGGGTACCTGCTGATCTCCTGTTTATATAGCTACGACAATAAATTAATGCAGCAATTTCTCCTAATTTGAGTTCGATTTGAGGTCAGATGTTTAATCTTTCCACAAGCGTTTACTCTCACGGCCTAGACCATTATTTGGAGGCTTTAAAAGGGCCCTTTTATGCTCATTTTCAGGTTTAATTTTTGCATTTTGTGCCTCTACTGTGACTTGTGTCCATGCTTTAATGTTCAAAAAAGTCTTTATTTTTCTCATCCTGAGCAACTCTTTTCACCCTCTGTCTGAAGCGAGAGCCTGCTCTAATTGGTTAGCTGGTCAGCTCGGTTGTGATTTGTCAACGACCTACAGATGTCCCGCCCCTTAGCCTATCATGTAAAATGGTTTGGAGCGTTATCCAATTGAGGCGTGAGTGTTACATTATGGAAATGGCTCACAAGAGACAGTGTCCCTGTCAACAAATGTGTTCAATAGCTCAGTGGAAACATTCTTATAAGGAGAACAGGAACCATTCAAAGCTGAATCCATGTACACATTGCTTTTACCGCTTTTACTACAACTTTGTTTTACATGAGTCAGCGGTCCTCACCCTAAAGTGATCGAGGTGTCAGTCGACCGCGGTTTGAGCTAAAGCACAGAGGCTTCCTTGTGTGTTTTAAAGAGCCTGCAGCCTGCAGTCGGGCAATTAAACAGGGAGCCTGGGATGCTGCGATGCAAAATTACAAGAGTGGCAAATCCCCCCTAAGGAGAGCTGCAGAAGGCTAGAGTCAGCGATAAGTGCTGGAAGGTTTGGATTTGGGGCAGGAAACTAACTCTCTGGTTTGTTGGCTGGCTGCCTCTTTCATTGTTTGTTTTTCAGTATAGGTGGACTTTTATTTGTATTTGTTTTACTTATCATGATCGACTTGGAATAGAGTTCCCAATGACTATAGTATTAACTTTTTTTCCAGCGATGTATGTTGTTTTGTTTCTGTGAATAGTTGATGTTGACAAAGTTAGGCCCCAGGATCATTTAGCCATCTTAAAGGTAACCAGTTGTCAAATCCTTTGTGCAGTTCCAATTGTGTGAGTTTCAGTGCTGCACTCTTGTTTATTTGTGGAAAAAAACAAAAGAGGAGAAAATGCTGACTTGTGATGGTTGTGGCTACATTGAAGCTCCAGCAGTGATTCAACATGCAGGTAAAGGCTTGCACAAGCAGATAAAGGAGAGACGGGCAGTGGATCGAAATGTGGTTTTCGCACTTATTGTTTTTCACCGTAATGCATAATTGGTTCTAATTTTATTTGGGGGGGGTATACAAATTGTAGATTTTTTTTGGGACCATTTTGTATGAATTCAGTTTTTTCCAGCAACCAGTGCCTTTAATGTAGAGAAAGAATTGAAAACGTTGTCTATGCACACGAGTCTTCTTTTTGTTTTGCATAGGGAAAGTTTTGACTATGACATACACAGTACATATTTAAAACCTGCGTAGATTTTATATGAATGGTGAAACTTTGAGAAATTGCTACATTTTGCAAATTCCTTTGACAAAAAAACATAGTATTTTTCCTACTTAAAAAGTTTTTCCAGAGGGGATTATTATTTAAATCAACAAAAATGTGTTTTGTTTATTGTAAGCTACTGAACAGACATTGTAAAATATTGAAATGAGATTTCAAATTGAGCTAAGATTTACAATTGTGTGTTTGTATAGTTTGTTAAAGAAGAAATTAATTCCACGAAGAAGTGAATTACACAAACAAAGACAAGGACTTTATCATCTGTCATTGTCACTTTAGTCCACCTCATGAATATGCATCCTTGGAGCAGATCCAGACAGACAGAAGGAGAGACTCCTGAGAGGAGACATCCAGTTCACCTTGACCGTTATGATAGCTCACTAAGGCAAAGTACACCGAAAACATCTCCACAGTTTTACCTTTTGTTCATTAAATTCAAACAGCAATAGAGTCTGGGTTAAAGTGTGGGGGGGCTAAAAGAAAAGTGGATAGAAGGAGAGTAAGGAGGAATATGATGCTACTATAGACTGAGTAATTTGGTTGATTCTCTACACACGTTTCCAAGGTTTTAAATGGAGAGGTGAGGCAGACATTCACATTTAATATATTCAAAACATACTGAATTTGACATTTTTATGTTCATAGCAAAATTATTAATTGTATAAATCAATTAGTAGATCCACCCAAAAAATAAAAGCATTCATTTTGATAATTTATCAGCAACAATGGCCAGCATCATATGGGTTAGCAGTCAACAATTTTTTTTATATTATAGGCGGAGACCGGTGATTGTTCCGCCAATCATTTTCTGAATTAAACAATACATAAAAAAATAAGAATTGGGGCTGATATATAGCTCGTTGGTATAGCTTGATCCCCAAGCGGAGGATCTAGGACCTTTTGCCGCATGACATCCCCCATTCCCCCGTTTCAATTCTTTCTCTACAATAAATACATTTTATTCCCAAAAGGTAAACAAAAAACACATTCGAATTCATAAAAAATCCTATCACACATAATACGACTGGAAAGCAGAGCTGTATCCATCAAAATGTTTTTCAATTTATTTCAATTTGACCATGTGATTAATTATTGGTGTGTTTCTTAAGCTGATGGGGAGGTTGTGTGTTTAACCACATTAGTTTGGTCAGCTATTAGATTGACAGAAGAGTTCATGATCATTTTGGCCACAATGGTTGCTTTAAGTGCTGCAATGAAGGTGAGGAAGATGAACGAGGAAGGGAAGAGAGTAAAGAAAGTGGCAGAGCGCAGTAGCTACCTCTTCCTGGCGAGTGCTGGCGTGCCCCACGGCGAGGGCAGCGAGGTCTCATGAGTCAGGCAGGGAGGCACCTGCTCCGCACGACTGCATGGCACACACACAGTCACACACACACACACACACACACACACACACACACACACACACACACACACACACACACACACACACACACACACACACACACACACACACACACACACACACACACACACACACACACACACACACACACACACACAAGGCCGAGGATGAGCAGCCAGACAGCACCAGAGGTTAGAGGAAGAAAAAAGAGACGGAGAGAAAAAGAAAGAAGGAAAGAAGCTGTTAGTGGAAAGCTGGAAGGAGAAACAGGATCAGAGCTGGAGCACATGCATGACGCCAGCTAGAGCTACACACGTGCTGGGAGCGTAGTGGAGACACAATAGAGTGATGCAGGAATGAGTCCTCAAACCCGGGAATGAGTTAGCATTTTAACACTTCCAGTTCCCTTTTCTCAAAGTCCTCGGTGGTACATTTTTGGTTATTTCCCTTAATTCAAATATGTGGTTCAGAAATAAAATAATTCAAGGTCCAAAACTTCTATGTTTCTTATAAACGGCGTCTACTAAAAAGAGGGTCTGCAGTATTTTTTCGGCAACCCACGTCAACTTTATGTATTCTAGATTCAGTAAACTAAAATCTTGTAATAATCAGTCAACTATTGCCAGAGTATAACCTAGAGCGATGCAGGAATGAGTCCTTAAACCTGGGAATGAGTTAGCATTTTAGCGCTTTCCATTCCCTCGTCTTCTAGCCAACTTTTTCAAATCTGTGGGTAACACAAGCTGAAGAGATTTTCACAATTTGTTTAACGACATAATGTCACTTAACACCTCACTAGTGAATGTCCAAAGCTCATATAAACATTGGTCGTTAACAAGTGAATAATAGGGACTACTAAACATCATCAGGTAAAACATGACTCTGCCTTTAGCATTAGATTTTAACCTCTGGCGATTACATTCAAGCTTAAAGAATTCTAATAGTGGTGTTTATATTTGGAGATTATCCTGCTGAACATGTGTTTGCCACAGATCTTATTTTCTGCAACATTACAAAATCCAATGGAAAAATGGGGGAGCCCTTCCACCTCACATCGGGGTCAGCAACAAAAATACATCTTCACTGATGTGTTCTATGACTGAGGACTTTAAAGGGTTACTTTTGTACTTTTCAACCTGGATTTTAAATACATTTTTGTCGGACACAAGAACATGGGAAAATAGGGTCTTAGTTGGGAAAAAAAGTGACCTTTAAAACTTGAATACAGATGGTAGGTGTTAAAACTATAGATTTTAATACTTTCTGCGAATACAACAGAAATTGCATTTATTGTGACCTCCAGGTGGTGCACACAAGCAAAGAGCAGACATGTGGGAAGACGATTCTAAACGATGATTCTGATAAAGGCTAAACAAATACGTAGTTCTACTTTGTCAATAATCGTGTGAGATTTTAGCCTTTGTAAACCATCTACATGCACACAAACCTATATAAACACACCACAGGAAAGGGAAAACCCCTAAAAAACATATTAGGGCCCCTTTAATAAGACAACGCCATTTCATCAATATAGGTTATCAATGGGGTAAGTTTCATTGACGTATTTATTTCTGTAAGTTATTACCACATTCAACTGTAGTGTGTCTCCTTTAAAGTCTTCGGCTGCCACAGTTCAGCCATGTGTGTCTCAGATGAAGACTGAGTGTGAGCTGTGAAGCATGACCGGACTGAGATCAACACCGCTGTGGACCTGCTGCTATACTCTCACTAAACTGGTCTAAAAATACTGAGTCAACTTGGAAGCTGAACCTTGGAGTACAATCCACATCTTTGTTAGACTTTCCTGTTTGGTGCTATATTTTAAATACATTTTAGCATTAATATTCACTGTAGCTTTAGAGTAATGGCAATTTGAAAAGCAGTGACTGACCTTGTCTCACAAATAATCGAAAGCAATAACTGAATTTGAAATATTTTTTCCCCAAACAATGATCTCATAGACGCAGACCTGGAAAACAGCCAATTGCCTTTCTCTCTAGATTTGGGGTGTCTGTTTGGGTTGACGGTCCCCTTAGACTCAATACAGTTGATTCTGAATTTTGACATTTACAAAGTGTTCATTGAGGGTTCTTTTAGGATTTAAAAGAGATACACAAAGAGCCTTCAAGAGAAAACATAAAGGTTTTACCAAGAACGTTAGGAAGATTGTTGAAAAGTGTGAGGTTCTTCATCAGAAATGTTTCAGGGGAACATGTGGTTGCAATCTGCTGAACTCCACACAAAGACTCCTCCTTTTATTTTATATAATGGACTAACAGACCACTAACGCAATGAAAAAGAAAAAAATGTACCTTAGCAACCATTGTTGTTTAGTATATAGCTTGTGTTGACACCTACGCATCATCCTTATTTATTTAATAGCTCAATGGTCTGACCAGAGGCTGATTTATAGCGCTATATATATCCCTGACAGGCTCGTTGGAAACCCATGATACCTGCTGGGTATTACACACTATATTAGAAACATAGTATGTTGTACTATTCACAGAACAGAATTTCACTCTACACAAACATAAGTCACTATTAGAATCTGTTGACCCTCTTACCTGTCAAAAGAGTCGGTGGCCATCTTGTACAGGTAAATGAAGAGCTTGCTGCAGTGTTTGAGTGTGGGACAGACGCTGTCCCCCGCACAGCCTCCGGGCGCCGCCTCGTCCTCCAGCAGCCTCTGGAAAGGCTGAGCGTTGGAGGGGAACACGCTTGTGGGACCCAGCTTCTTAGTGTCCGAGAAGCAGCCCAGCAGCCTATCGGCAAGGAGACAAAACAACATTAAACACTACTTAAATTCTGACTTTCATTGGACTTTTCAATGGGATAAACACCAAATACTGTAAGGCATACTACCGTCGTTTTGAGGTTTTTTTTTGCATGATCCTGCCTTCAGAGTAATATTTGACAACCTATTTTCAAAGTCATCATTGTTATACTAAATAGAGTGGAGGAGAGCGGATGTATTTTCCTAGGCTTTTTGTTGTTGATGAAAGGTTCAATAGTTAGGTCATAAATTAATTGTGTTTTTAATGCAAAACAATTCCAATTCTTTGTGCTCCTTTATGGCAGGGTTGTACAGTTTTGTGATTGGCCACTTCAGCATGACAACAGGTGACATCGCTCCAAAAGATAATTTCAGTCGCTGCATTTGTATGGCATATCAATCCTAATGTCCCTGCCGTTCTCATATACTGGCTTACACCTATTATCTATTATCGATCTACTAATTTTTTGGGCAAACAGTGCCTTTAATATAGTAAAGATGAGAAGTAGGGAGACAGAGGGGAAGACGCGCGGCAAAGGGACTCAGGCCAGATTCGAACCTGGGTCCACCGCATGGGGATCAAACCCCAGTATATGGCCGCCTGCAGCCCACTGAGCTATAGGACGGCCTGTTCCCTTTGCTTTTAATTGAACTATTCATATTTAACACTGCACTGTACATTTTATTCATGTACTTTATAACTTATTAACTTTATTACACTTGTTTTATGTTTATTTTATTCTCTTTGCTTTTTAATGACTGTTTTTAAACGCAATTTTAGAATGTGATTCTGTTGCACTATTTCTTAATGCTCTTCATATTTTTTCCTTTTTGTTAAGCGCTTTGAATTGCCTTTTGTTAAATGGTGCTATATAAATAAATTCCCATCGTCCCCCACTTTTAAATATATAAAAAAATAAGCTAAACTTGGATATAAAATAATGTTTTAAAAAAACACTTTTAAGTATTAAGTAAAAGTGTTTCAAAAAATGTCATCAGCAAAAATGTTTCTGGTGTATTTGTTATGGTTTATATAATCTTACAGAAAGTGATATTAAAGTGAAGTGTATGGCTTAGTCCCTGTAAAATGAAACCTTTGATATGTAGAATTGACTGATGAAACACAATCATTTCAGGGTCAAGAACAAATATGATCCTTGTATCTAGTTCTGGGGGGATCGTCTCACCTCACAGCATCGGCCAGCTTCTCGTACTGGATCTCCGTGCGGAAGAAGTGTGAGTTGGCGGGCTCGTAGCGCATGGCAGCCGTGAGCGTGCTGACGACGGTGTGCAGGAGCTCGAAAACTTGGTTCTGGTTGACGCGCTCCCAGCCATGGCGCGGCGGCTGGCACAGGGAGCGTTCCATCGCCACCAGCAGAGAGGTGACATAGACGAAACCGCCCACCTTGCGGAACACCGTCCGGGTGCGGTGGCTCTCTCGTAATACAGCCAACAACGCCTGAAGAAGAGAAGACGAGATTAGCTATTCATCCAATCAGCTCAAATTCTTTAACCTCAGAATTAAAGTTAGGTTTTCATACAGAAATCTAAGGTACCTTATTCTAAATGTGTCACTCAATTGTTCGCTCCTATGCTCACTTTTCATGTCATCTCGTTTTTTGTTCGCCTCATTCAGTCATATCTCTGTTCATCAACTTCTGCGGTGAGAGATATTTATGAGACCCTTTGGGGGTTTCTTTCTCTCACTGCACTCGATGGGGTTTATTTCTACATTTTTTCAAAGTTTTACATTAGCAAGAAACCCCAACTGAAACATCAAACTGTAACCTAGATTTGAGTTTTGGGAACCTAAAAACAGCCTGAGGGAATAGAATGACGGTGACAGGCAGAGTTAAAAGTGGAGGAAACGCACAGACTTAAAAAGTGGAAAGTAATACTTCAGTTAAGAATATGACAAAAACATGGACGTACAGTCCAAAACGTTCTCATTAGGGTAACTTTAGTGATGTTACTGCGTGACTAGCTGGGTATGTATTCAGAAAGCCAGATTTAAAAGAGGAACTCGCTTCATTATAAACACCACAGTAGTGACAGCGCTTCTTTTAGTGGTACCTTCAAACACTTTGGAAGTCATGCTGCATCTTCTTAGCTCTCTATTTGGGCTGAGGATGTTCAAGATATTTACAGTGGCCCTATCATGCTCATTTTCAGGTCCATACTTGTAATTTGTGCCTCTTCTGTAACATGTTTACATGCTTTAATATCCAAAAACTGCTTTATCTCTCTTATTCTGCCTGTGCTGCAGCACCTCTTTTCACCCTCTGTCTGAAACCAGAGCACAGTCTGCTCTGATTGGTGGCTGTTGGGATTGGTCTACTGCTAAATTGTGA